>NC_142929.1:48328159-48350659 GCF_046866305.1 Octopus bimaculoides | reverse complement strand
AAGTACCAATCAAGTACTAGGGTCGATGTGATCGTCTAACCCACCTTCCCTGAAACT
The DNA here is from genome assembly GCF_046866305.1 of Octopus bimaculoides. Lineage (NCBI taxonomy): Eukaryota > Metazoa > Mollusca > Cephalopoda > Octopoda > Octopodidae > Octopus > Octopus bimaculoides. Next base: position 48,350,602 of record NC_142929.1, on the reverse strand, counting down.
GTTTGCCTTGTGCTAAAATTATTATTATTTTCATTATTATTGTTGTTATTTTCTCTTTATCCCAGGTTTTGTTGGAGCTCCTGGAGTCTTGCATGCATAGCAGGCTTACTACCTGCAGCCTACAGTACCATGCTATTTGCTCTTTTCAGCTATCTAATCCTTCCCTAGTTATTCTGGCCATGCCAAGAAGGCAAACCTTTTCTAACAGTACTACTGGGTACTCTATTCCAATATCCTTTATATTCCTCTTGATGCCTTCTGATACTGTTCCCAAGGACCCAACAATAATTGGCACTATCTTCACCTTCTTCATTTTCCATTTCTAGACTATTTTGTACTTAAGAGGGTTGTATCTATCTTTTTGTCTTCCTTCTTGACTATTCATGGGTCAAAGGGGGAATGCAACATCAACTATATAGCATAAGTGGTGCACCTTGTCCACCACCACTAGGTCCGTTATGCTCTAGCACCCGATGTGTTTGGATTGGGAAATCCCAGAGGACTTTGCTAGTCTCCGACTCTGCTACTCTCTGTGGTTTGTGCTCATACCACATCTTGCCTCTCTTTAGCCCCCACTTTTTCAGTTTCCAATGTTGCACTTTCACTACCAGGTCATGAAACCACAACTTGTAGTGATTTTGGGCAAGTCTAGGGCATTCATTCATGATATGGGCAATGGTTTGATGCAGCACAGCAGAGACTCTTGCTCATTCCTAAGGTTGACCCTCCAGTTTGTGACCAAAGCTTGGTCCTCTGCTGCCAGTAGAGTGCTCTCAGTTTCTTTTTTAAGGTTACTTTCATCAGCCAATTCCACCTATTTTTTCCTATTATTATCATCATCATCATCATCATCATCATCATCATCATCATCATCATCATCATTATTATCATTATTATTATTATTATTATTATTATTATTATTATTATTATTATTATTATTTTACTTCCCAAAGCTCTTGGTCTTACTTGCTCTGGTTGATTCTGTGAGAGTGGACAGCAACCTGCTGTCAGAAGCTCACAGTCTCTTTCTCCAAACTATAAGCACTGGTACTCAGATGTTAACTTATCATAGAAGTTAAAAATACCAAACAACAATTTCAAAATTCCATCATCATCATCATCATCATCATCATCATCATCATCATTATAATTATTATTATTATTATTCTTATTATTGTTCAGTAGTTTTATTTTTATAACGTGCTTTCACTTCACTACCGAGCGCAGCTCTGTGCGCCTTGGGTATGTGCTGTGGTTTGCTATGGTGTTCTTATGGTTACTGTATTGAAAGTGTTTTGCGTAGGATGTGTGCAGTGCCGAGTAGTTCAATTTTCTGTATGTTATATATATTTGTAAGTCCTGGTGTTTTTGTTATGTATTTGTCTGAATATTTTTTTTATTATACCTAAGGCACCTACTATGATAGGAATTGTTTCTGTTTTTAGATTCCACATTCGAGTTACCTCTATTTCCAGGTCTTTGTATTTTGAAAGTTTTTCCATTTCTTTTAGAGAAATGTTGTCATCTGCTGGTATTGATACATCAAGTAGAAACCATTTTTTTTCTTCATGATCTTTATTATTATTATTATTATTATTATTATTATTATTATTATTATTAAAGGTAGAATCATTAGCACACTAACAGAATCTTAACCTCAGTATCTTACTTCAATATCCAGTCTTTTCTCTTGCTTATCACATATGCTCAAGGATATGCTTCATCAAGCATCCCACCCAACCATCAAAAAAACAAATGATAAAATAAAATAAAAAACATTTGTTGCTACCACACCTCTACTGATACCACCATCACCACTGCCACCACCACCACCACCATCACCACCATCACCACCACCATCTTTTATTCTTTTCTACTCTAGGCACAAGGCCCAAAATTTTTTTCTTTTTTTTGGGCGGGGGGGGCAGTCGATTAGATCAACTGCAGTACGCAACTAGTACTTAATTTATCGACCACGAAAGGATGAAAGGCAAAGCCAACCTCAGCAGAATTTGAACTCAGAACGTAAAGACAGACAAAATACTGCTAAGCATTTCGCCCGGTGTGCTAAGGTTTTTTGCTTCTTTACTACACACAAGGGGCTACACACAGGGGACAAACAAGGACAGAAAAATGGACTAAGTCGATTATATTGACCCCAGTGTGTAACTGGTACTTATTTAATTGACCCCTAAAGGATGAAAGGTAAAGTCAACCTCAGCAGAATTTGAACTCAGAACGTAGCGGCAGACGAAATACCACAAAGCATTTCGCCCAGCATGCTAAGGTTTCTGCCAGCTCACCACCTTACTGCCATCTTTTATTATTGGTTGGTTCCAAATAGATATGAAATTTGCATGGTTTTATACTCTGAATTAATTACCAATTTACAGTTTTGGTAGGGACTGAAAAATAAGTGCGAAAACAATGAATGTAAATGCTTTAATTTCTATAATGCAATGAAAAATTCTTCAAACGATCTATTTTTGTTATGATGCAAAATTAATACCTTTCAATCTGTTAGAAAATTATAGTTTGAATTGCAGCTAGAATGCATCATTGGCTTGATGTATGACTGATTAAATCATTGCAACTTGTTGATTTAGTTTCTTTTCAGGAGTTTCTGTACACAGAGAAAAAAAAAACCATAGTGATGCAACTATGCAAGTTGTTTAATTGTCTGGTTACAACAAAAAATTTCTCAGTTACAATTAAATGTATATTAAATGATTTCTACTTTGATGAATCATTTAATGTGAGCTTCATGATGCTGTTTGCAGCATCATGGTATGATTGCTGAATGGGAGTGGGGGGGGGGGGACATGTGGTTGTGTGTGTGATGAGTAAATGGAATTAATCAAAGGAAATTTCAAGGAGTTATCTAAATATTTTAACAAGTTTTCATTGGAATTTGTTGTGATTTTCCAACATCAACCTTATTCTGCTTCTATATTAATGGATGGCATTCATCATCATCATCATCATTTAACGTCCACTTTCCATGCTGGCATGGGTTAGACAATTTGACTAGAACTCGTAAACCAGAGAGCTGCACCAGGTTCCAGTCTGATTTGGCATGGTTTCTATAGTTGAATGCCCTTCCTAATGCCAACCACTCCAAGAGTGTTATGGGTGCTTTTAACATTCCACTGGCACAGGTGCCATTCACATGACACAGGCATTATAAATGATAATTAAAGATAGTTGAAGAATCTCTGTGGTACAGTTGAATAGAGCACAGTTGAATAAGAAGAGTTTTATAACAGTTCTATCCTTTGACCATGATATCACTCTTGCATTTTGATATAAGTATTTTGTGGGAGCAGAAGGCAGCAAGCTGGCAGAAACGTTAGCACGCTGGGCAAAATGCTTAACAGTATTTCATCCATCTTCTCATTCTGAGATCAAATTCCACTGAGGTCAACTTTGCCTTTCATCCTTTCGAGATCGATTAAATAAGCACCAAAAGAACCAGCTGGTAATGTGCCAAAATTTGAAAGCAGTATTTTGTGGGAGCAGAAAGTTAAATGTCTAAATATTTAAGATGTTTTGTTAATAAGATTATAATTTTTCAAGTTGTTCATATCATGAAAATGATCATCATCATCATCATCATCATCATCATCATCATCATCATCATCATCATCATCATCACCATCACCATCATCATCATCATCATCATCATCATCTTTACCATCCTTGTTTAATGTTCGTTTTCATTGCTAGCATGGGTTAGACAGTTCTATAGGTACTGATGAACCAGAGGACTATATCAAGCTCCGGTGTCTGCTTTGGCATGATTTCTATCACTGGATGCTCTTCCTAATACCAACCACTTTACAGAGAGTGCTGAGAGCTATTTATAATATTTACCACTATACTACAATTCAATTGGTTTGATCTCTTATTAATATCTACTGCATTATCCTGTGGTATGCTTATACTACAAAACTGGTTACAAGCCAGAAAACTTTATTTCGAAATCAAAAGCACCAGTGGTCATGTGGATAAGAGTATTGCAACTCTTAGTTTAGAAAGGAAAGTATCTGGTTCAAATCCAATCTGATGTTATAAAATATGTGATGAAGATCAAAACGCTGATGTCTTTTGCATCAGATTTCTAATGCAGGCAGTCTTCAACACCTTAATCAAGTGTGACAACTCTTTAACATATAAGCTAAAAGTGAGTGGATTTGGTAGATGGAAACTGAAAGAAGCCCATTGTGTATGTGCATGAGTGTGTATTTGTGTGTCTGTGTTTGTCCCCCCACCCCCACCATCGCTTGACAACTGATGTTGGTGTGTTTACGTCCTCGTAACTTAGCACTTCAGCAAAAGAGACCAATAGAATAAATACTAGGCTTCCAAAGAATAAGTCCTCAGGTCAATTTGTTTGACTAAAGTGGCACTCCAGCATGGCCTCAGTCAAATAACTGAAACAATTAAAAGAATGTGTGTGTACACACACACATATACTCTCTCCCACACACACACATACACACTTTCTATGTCTCAAATACACACACACAGAAAGAGAGAAAGAGAATCATCATCATCATCATCATCGTTTAACGTCCGCTTTCCATGCTAGCATGGGTTGGACGATTTGACTGAGGACTGGTGAAACCGGATGGCAACACCAGGCTCCAGTCTGATTTGGCAGAGTTTCTACAGCTGGATGCCCTTCCTAACGCCAACCACTCAGAGAGTGTAGTGGGTGCTTTTACGTGTCACCCACACGAAAACGGCCACGCTCGAAATGGTGTCTTTTATGTGCCACCCGCACAAGCCAGTCCAGGGGCACTGGCAACGATCTCGCTCGAAAAATCCTACAGGAGCCAGTCAGGCGGTACTGGCAACGGCCACGCTCAAAATGGTGCATCTCATGTGCCACCCGCACAAGAACCAGTCCAGGGGCACTGGCAACGATCTTACTTGGCTTGCCGGGTCTTCTCACGCACAGCCCATTTCCAAAGGTCTCGGTCCGTAGTCATCGCCTCGGTGAAGCCCAATGTACGAAGGTCTTGCCTCACCACCTCAGCCCAGGTCTTCCTGGGCCTACCTCTTCCACGGGTTCCCTCAACTGTTAGGGTGTGGCACTTTTTCACGCAGCTATCCTCCTCCATTCTCACCACATGTCCATACCAGCGCAATCGTCTCTCTTGCACGCCACAACTGATGCTTCTAATGTTCAGCTTTTCTCTCAAGATACTTACACTCTGACGGGTATTCACATTGACATTACACATCCAACGGAGCATACTGGCTTCATTCCTTGCGAGCTTACGTATGTCCTCAGCAGTTACAGCCCATGTTTCACTGCCATGTAGCATGGTTGTTCGTACGCATGCGTCATACAGTCTGCCTTTTACTCTGAGTGAGAGTCCCTTTGTCGCCAGCAGGGGTAAGAGCTCTCTAAACTTTGCCCAGGCTATTCTTATTCTAGCAGCTACACTTTCAGCGCACCCACCCCCACTACTAACTTGGTCGCCCAGATAGCGGAAGCTATCGACTACCTCTAGTTTTTCACCCTGGAATGAGATAGAAGTTGTTTCCTGTTTGTTTGCAGTCTTTATTGCACCTGAACATCTGCCACAAACAAAAACTAACTTGCTAGTTAACCTGCCTTTGATGTTGCTGCACCTCTTATGTGTCCATAGCTTGCACCGGGTACAAAGCATATAAGAATTCATAAGTTGGAAAAATATGCACTCATATATTTGCCAGTAGAATGGGTATATTAATCCAAGTATACAGTATTAGAGACCCATTTCAGCCACTCTTACAAATCAGTTTCTCACTAGGTATTACATCACAAGATATTAGACAAAAAGGCAGCTAACTATGGAGCCACCATATTTTTTCCAAACTCACCATCTCTGAAGAGCATGGGGTGTTAGCTAACCAACTTGTTACTAATATCCAGTACGAAACCAATTGTTAAGATCAGCTGAAATGGATCTACAATATTGTATACTTTCATTAATATATATATATATATATATATATATATATATATATATATATATATATATATATATATATATATATATATATATATATATATATATATATATATATAGAACCACAAAGACCAAGTATTTGACCCTATTGTAACTCTGCAATCAATAGCTCTGGAATCTGAGAGAAAATTTGTACTGTTATTCTATTCAATTAGATTCACTGAATATATTTGTGAAAATTATTACTGAATTGCTGATCATTTGCGAGATATAAATTTAAGCTGCAATAATATATTCCCCAACATCTGAGAAGCTACCCCTCTCCAACTAAATTCAGTAGCATCTTCAAAGAACAGAAAATGCTAATCACTTATTATTCAATAGTTTTATAATATTAATAATAATAATGATGATAATGATAATAATAATAATAATAATAATAATAATAATAATTATAATAATAATAATGGTAATAATAATATTAATAATGATAATAATAATAATAATAATAATAATAATAATAATAATAATAATAATTATTATTATTATTATTATTATTATTATTATCATTTCAATTTTTTGCCACAATGGCAACTTGGAGAAGGTGGGGTTGAGGCGATTACATTGACCCCAGCGTTCAGCTGATACTTCAACTGGGGGTCATGCCCCCATGGAAAAAATTTGAAATAATTATCATTATTATTATTATTATTATTATTATTACTATCATCATCATCATCATCATCATCATCATCATCATCATCATCATTATTATTATTATTATTGTTATTATTATTATTATTGTTCAGTAGTTTTATTTTTATAACGTGCTTTCACTTCACTACCGAGCACAGCTCTGTGCGCCTTGGGTATGTGCTGTGGTTTGCTGTGGTGCTCTTATGTTTACTGTACTGAAAGTGTTTTGCGTAGGATGTGTGCAGTGCCCAGTAGTGCAATTTTCTGTATGTTATATATATTTGTAAGTCCTGGTGTTTTTGTTATGTATTTGTCTGAATATTTTTTTATTATACCTAAGGCACCTACTATGATAGGAATTGTTTCTGTTTTTAGATTCCACATTCGAGTTATCTCTATTTCCAGGTCTTTGTATTTTGAAAGTTTTTCCATTTCTTTTAGAGAAACGTTGTCATCTGCTGGTATTGATACATCAATTAGAAAGCATTTTTTTTCTTCATGATCTTTATTATTATTATTATTACTATTATTATTATTACCTCCACATTCGTGAAGGCTGAGGTATTGTTTCAGTCGTGTTTGTTTGTTTGTCCATGGACAAGATATCTCAAGAACTGCTGGATGGATTTGGATGAAACTTTCACGGATGTTTGGCACAAACTGATTAGATTTGGGATCAATCTGGTACTGGACAAGGATTCTAGATTACTTTTCCTAATTATTCTACTTAATTTTTGAGAGCGGTCAGGTTCATTTTTAGTATTCTCGCTTGTGAGAGCAGTTGAGTTTATTTCAGATATTCTCATTTAAAAATCATCTCTGGCTAATCATTGAGAGGAAAGAGGTTTGCGCTCCCTGAGTGTTCTTGTTGTTATTATTATTATTCAGTAGTTTTATTTTTATAACGTGCTTTCACTTCACTACCGAGCGCAGCTCTGTGCGCCTTGGGTATGTGCTGTGGTTTGCTGTGGTGCTCTTATGTTTACTGTATTGAAAGTGTTTTGCGTAGAATGTGTGCAGTACCCAGTAGTGCAATTTTCTGAATGTTATTATTATTATTATTATTATTATTATTATTATTATTATTATTATTATTATTATTAATAATGGTTTCAAATTTTGGCACAAAGCCATCAATTCTGGGGCAGGAGGTGAATTGATAATATCAACCCCATTACTCAATTGGTATTTATTTCATCAACCCTAAAGGAATGAAAGGCAAAGCTGACCTTAACAGAATTTGAACTTAGAACATAAAGACAGTCAAAATGTTGCTAAGCATTTTGCCCAGCATGCTAATGATTCTGCTAGCTTGCTACCATAATAATAATAATAATGATAATGATAATAATAATAATAATAATAATAATAATAATAATAATAATAATAATAATAATAATGAAATTGGGATTTTATGATTCAGTGTGACAATGAGATAGAGAATAGGAAACCAGTCATAGTGGTAATTGAGAAAGAAAGCAAATGATGCTGGATTATAGACATAGCATTCCCAGCTGACAACAAAGTATGCAATAAGGAAGAAAGAAAAGTTGATAGATATGACAGGTTAGCTTGGGAGGTTAAGCAGTTGTGGTCGATGAAAAAAGTGGTATTAGTACCAATAACTGTCAGAGCCCTTGGAACAGTGAGTAAAAATCTTGAGAAGTACATGGAACAAATAGGGGCTGCAATAAGGGTGGAACACTTGTAGAAAACAGCACTGCTTGGAACTGCTCGAATACTCCGGATGGTGCTTGAAAAGTAAGGGGCGTTGCCTGAGTTCACTGGCAGTGAACAGCTGACGCCATAGTACATCTCCAACATTAGAAGCTGTGCAAAGACAATAAATAATAATAATAATAATAGGAGCAGGCATGGCTATGTGAAAAAGAAACTTGTTTTCCAGCTACATGGTTTAAGGTTCAATCTCACAGTGTGGTACCTTGGCCAAGTGTCAAGCCAATCAGGGCCTTGAGAATGGATTTGGTAGGTGAAAACTGAAAGAAGCCTGTCATATCAATGTGTATGTCTTTGTGTAAGTGTTTGTTCCCCATAAACCACCAGATTAACAATTGGTGTCAGTTTGTTTACATCCTTATGAGTTAGCAGTTTGGGAAAAAGAAACTGAGAAACTGCTATGAGGACTAAAATAAGTACTGGGGGCAATAATTTGTTCAGCTAAAGAGTTCAAAGCAGTATCCCAACATGGCTTCAGCCCAATAACAGAGACAAGTAAAAAAAACAACAAAAGATAACAATAAGTCTTTCTGCTAAAGGGGGAAGGATGAGGAGGACAATACAAAACAGACATAAAGTGTTGGGGTTTACATGTAATGAAATGTTAAGATAAATAAATAAATTTTTTTTTAAATAGGCACAAGGCTTGCGAATTTTGGGGCAAGTGCTAATCGTTTACATGGACCCCCACAAGGGCTTGATTGGTACCTGTTTCATCAACCTTGAAAGTATGCAAAGCAAAGTTTATCTCAATGGAATCTGAACTCAGAATGTGAAGATGAAAAATTGCTGCTAAACATTTTACCAGATTCTTTAACAATTCAACTGCTTTGATGACTTAATAACAATAATAACAATGATGAGGAGGAGGATGGTGGTGATGATGATGATGATCATCATCATCATGATGGTGGTGGGGATGATGATGATGATGATGATGATGATGATGGTGGGTTGGTTTTTGGTGGTGGTGGTGGTGGTGGTAGTGGTGGGTTGGTTTTTGGTGGTGGTGGTGGTGGTGGTAGTGGTGGGTTGGTTTTTGGTGGTGGTGATGATGATGATGATGGTGATGATGATGATGATGATGATGGTGATGATGATGATGATGATGATGATGATGATGATGGTAATGATGATGGTGATGGTGATCATGATGATGATGATGGTAATGATGATGGTGATGGTAATGATGATGGTGATGGTGGTGATGATGTTGATGATGATGAAGGTTATGAATGAGTGAGGATGATGAAGGTTATGAATGAATGAGGATGATGAATGAGGATGAGGAATGAGGGTGGTGATGGTGGTGGTGGTGGTGGTGGTGGTGGTGGTGGGGATGATAACGGTGGTGATGGTGATGTTGATGATGATAGCTAAACAAAAAAAAGACAAAAAAACTGTTCGGCTTTAGCATGTATATCATGCATTGCTTCACATTGTAACATAAAAATATAATAAAATACAATATAATATAAGCACTAATATAGGATATGGTAATGTGGCATTATTACAGGCAGACATTAGGTACGTTCTAGGTACAGCTGTACTAACTTCTGTTGTGTTATGTGCTTGTAATTTACTTAGGAATTTCATGAACGAGATTTACTGAAAGCATAAATATCATAGCATCTCATTTCTCTCTCAATTTATAAACCTACGGCTTTGTGTCTATGTAAAAACAAAGATCAATAATATAATTACAGAAATTTATTTATTTTTCATTTATTTCGCTATTTCACAATTTGGTAAAGAATGGCTTTATTAGTTACAGGTTTCAAATAGATCGCGGATTCGCTGCATTTATTTCTTACAATGAAGATTTTTACAAATGAATGTCTGCAGAACAAATATATCAAGGGAGTTCATTCCTGAAGAAACACTGTTGTTGTTGTTGTTGTTGTTGTTGTTGTTGTTGCTGCTGTTGTTGTTGCTGTTGTTGTTGTTGCTGTTGTTCTTTCTTTTTTTTCTTTTTAAGATTTTCAAACCAATCTTTATATCTTTCACTGATATACATTGGCAAAAGATACACATGCACACATACATGCACACACACACACACACACACACACATATGCATGCATATGTGTATGCAGATATGTGTGTGAGTACATATTTTATGTTTGTATGTATGTGTATGTACATATATACACATATGTATATATCTATATCTATGTATCTATATCTATATCTATCTATTTATCTATCTATATATATATATGTATATATATGGATATAAATATAGACATGTGTGTTTGTGTATGTTTATATATGTATTGTATGTATATATGTTTATATATATGCATATGTGTACATTGTATGTACACACATATATATATGTATATATATATATATATATATATATGTATGTATACACACACATACACACACACACACACACACACACACACACACACACATATATATATATATATATATATATATATATATATATATATATATATATATATATATATATAAACAGGCTTCTGCAATGTTCCATCTACCACATTCCATTCACAGAGTACTGACTGACCTATGGCTGTGTAGTTCCAAACCAAATTTCTTAACTACACAGCATTATCTTTGAGTAAGATTAACATATTCTCCTTGTGTGTTCTTTCATCTTCCACATGATTGAAATATGTGCCACTAGGCAGAATTCATATTAAATCTGCTGTATGAAACACTAACAATTTTGGCCATATCAAGACATGTGAGTGAGGACGCTTCTATGAAGTCACTTAGCCTACTAGAAATAGGTGACAAATCCCTCTCAATCCATTTCATACCATATAGAAAAAGAGGACAAATATATTTTTTAAGACAATTCTTATGAGGTGGTATCAAAAAGTTCCTCGACTAGTTATGTTTAATAAAAAATAACTTATTTACCTAAGTTTAAAACATCATCTCCTTCGAAATAGTCACCTTGCACAGCAATACACCAGTCCCAGCATTCCTGTCACTTTTGGAATCCAGCCTGGAAGTCATTTTCCATGAGTCGAAGATCTTTGTGATTTGCTCTGGATCTTGACGACGGTGTTAAAATAGTGACCTTTGAGCTCTGTTTTCATTTTGGAGAAGAGATGGAAGTTCACAGGTGCTAAATCTGGTGAATAGGGCAGGTGCAGATGTGATACCATATTGTTTTTGGTGAGAAACTCATGAGTAAAGCAGGCTTGGTGATAAGGTGCCTTGTTATCATAAAGAAACCAATTCTTCATGCTCCACAGATCCAGTCACTTTTACCGAATGTCCTCCTTCAAACACTTCCAAACATCACAGTAGGACTCTCAATTGATGGTCTGGCCCTGTGTGACGAACTCCCAATGCACAACACCACATCTTTTCCCGGGGTGATACTCATGTTTGCTTTATATTATCCTCTTCCAAAACTTACTTCTGCCATCAACCAGTATATCTTTTCTTACACAAACTGTCTAGCACATTAAGCTCAAGGCTAATGCCTTCCAAAAAAGCATAATAATTTATTTCCTCTAATTTATGATTTAGTTTGGAGAATGATATGAAAATAGCTTTAATAAATTTGTTTTACTTCAGTTATGCATGTTATGGAACACTGTAGGTCGTGTTGGTAATTGCTTTAACTAAGTATATCCACCACAAGATTCTTTTTTTAAAAAAACACTAAAGTATTTTATGCTTGAGTAAGTGTTTATTTTAAAAACCTGAATTAACTTACTTGCTTGGTTGGAAAAGAGAAAAGTGAACCAAGAATCTATTACAAAGATATTAGATTGTATCAAAAATAAGAAATGTTTAATGATACATCCACACACACATGCACACACACACACACACACACAAATACATACATACATACATACGTATGTATACATCTATGTATATATATTTACATAGATATAATGACTCTGTCAACTACATTGTTCCACCACCATGTTATATGTGTATATATATAAATATATACTTTGGAAAGAGTATAAAAGGGATAAATTATCCTGGCAGATACCAAATTATCTCATAAAATGGTATAGATGCTGGCTATCCACAACAGTCCAATTACATAATACTCAGGCTTAAAAAGATACTGGTACTTGTAAGTTCCACTTGTTGGAGAGTTCCTTCTTCCTATTCAGAACTGCAAATATTCCTTAGAGTATATAATTGAAATCCAATAGGAGAGTGGAGATTAATTCACATTCAAAATATTTTTATTAAAAAATTTTCTACAGTATATAACAATGACCAACATATGTTTCTACTGCAGCAACTACACATTACTCTGTATGCAATTATGCATCCTAGTCACTGCAGTTTCATCAAGGGTCCATCACTTACGATGTTTTCAAAGTGAACTAATCCAAACAAGCTTCTTGAATTGGTATTCAGTTGAAGGTGGATAGCCTTACTTTTTGAATTGAATTGAATTCTGGTATTATAATCTCTTTTACATGTATTACAGTTGAATTGTGGTTTAATTTTTTTTATTTATATTACAATCAATTGTAGCAGTTTTGTTTATATTTTACTGTATGGAGTACATTATTTATTCAGCAGTGTTTAATTTATTTGGGGTTTATACAGTCAATTAATATTATTGTTATTATTATTACTACAATTATATTTATTAGTATTATTTGTATATATATCATTAATTATCACAATCATTATTTTAACTAGTATAATTGCTATAAATGATAAGTTATGTCTCTTTAAACCATTAAAACATATATTTTGTCCAGTGTGGATATCTCATAGTCTGTTCCTGTCTAGTGTTTATAAGAGTAAATTTAGAAGTGAAAATTTGGTACATTTCTTCCACACAAAAGTCACATCTATTATCGCCTATTCTATAAGGTTTTGCCTTTGTAATTATTTCCCAAGCAATCGAAAATACTTTGTTACTATCTTTTAGTGCCCAAATTAGCTTACTAAGGCTGGCAGTATTCATTTTGTTCCTATTTCTAAATGAACTTAAATAATTGGTAATTCTTTGCTTAATATAATGAGTTAGCTTCTATATAGAAATACATTCTATTCTCTGAGGTAATCTTACATCTGTATACAATATTTTTTGCCTACAACTAGAGTTAAGCGGACAGACCCTGTTCCTTACACAACTGCATTTAATAGTAACAAAGTATTTCGATTGCTTCAAGGCAAAACTTCAATGTATACAAAAGTAGGGAAAAATAGAGAACTTAAAATTGAAATTAAAGTGTAAATGATATTTATTATGCCAAAAGTTAAAATTTTGCAACTCATACATACATACTTACACATATGTACATGCATGCGCATACACATACACACATTTATTAACTTGGTACATGTTACATAAAGTAACATGAAATTTTGATGGAAGACATTAATTTAGATTACTTTAAAACAGCGAATTTGTTTCATAGAACCAAAAGTAGTTTCAGGCAGATTGGTACCAAAAGGTTAATAGGCAGTGTCAAGTCCTTGACAACTCCATTCTTAGATATCAAGCTTCAGCACTTCTCAGATTGCACTAGAATTTACATTACCCTTTTTATATTTTCAAATTTGATTTCATGAAAAAGTCTTTTCTGAAATTCTTCATTATTTTCTGAGGAGAATTATTCCATTTAGTATAGAAAAAAGTGAAATGATGTCAAAACTCTAATGAATACTTTACTACTTGCACAATAAATTTCCACCAGAATTCATTGTCAACCCTAATACTGCTTCCCTCACACACAGTTTTACATGGCTTACACAGATCTTGTAAACCAATCCTTTATTCAGTTTCTTTAGGCTCCACCTGACTACAAAGTGTGAAACTCTGCTAAATACTTTCTCATAGATGAACAGATGCAATACAAAATGAATTAAATAAATTGATTTATTCTGAGCTGAGAATTTGAGTTGTGTAATTTGAAAGAATAGCTGATATAGTCCTATTATCTTGGCACAAACTCAAACTACATATTTTCCAAGCTAACCCAATGAACTTCATTAAAATTGCTGAGTTGCAATCCTTATATAGATCATGCAAGTCAGGCGACTGATGCAATGTATTTTTTAAAACTAGTCACAGCCAAACTGTATATGAATATATATATGTATTTAGTTTGTGTGTGTGTGTGTGTGTGTGTGTGTGTGTATATGTATTTCGTTTGTGTGTATATATATATATATATATATATATATATATATATATATATATATATCTATATATATATATACACACATTATATACATATATATATATATATATATATATATATACACATTATATACATATATATATATTTATATAAATATATATATATATATATATACATTATATACATACATATTTATATATATACATATATATATATATATATATATATATATATATATATATATATATATATATATATATATATATATATACAATTAAACCTTGGGAGAGGCATTATGCCGGTAATAAACACACGCACTGGTTCAGTCTTTTATTAATTTATATAGTTTTTTGTTAAATTATTTCATTACACTCTTGCAATCTCTTCAGTAACTTGTCTCTCCACTTCCATTTATTTTGAATATATGATCTGGCGTTGTTTTGGCGTTGTTTCGAAACTGTTTGGTATGAGCATGTGAGTGTGTGCAAGCTCGTATGTGTGCACGCTCATATGTGTGCACGCACTTATGTGTTCGTGCTTATATGTAAGTATGTGCGTCCATATGTGTGTTTGTAACAATTTCGTTTATATCAGATCAGATAGAGACTTTTTAATTAATTTATTTACGTTCATATTCCGCATCATATGTGTGAACAACACATGCAACCACGGGCAATTGTAAGGCCCTCATCTACGTGTATTTGGTGTTTAAAATTGGTTGCGTTTCAGTTATGAGGACCGACTCCTGTATTTGTCGCAAAGATGCGTCACCGGGGTGTCTAGACAGGATTTCTATGTTAATTCTGTCCAGTACACCACCATGTTGTTCTTTGGCATGCTGGTAGAGCACCGAGGTTTGTTTTTGATTATTATAGTCCCTCCAATGTCCGTTTACACGCTCAGCCAAACTTCTTGCCGTCTCACCTATGTATGTGGTGTTTCTGTTTTTACACTCACCATCCATACAGCTTATTTTGTAGACTACATTTCTGGCTTTGCAGTTGGCACCAGGACTATTTTTGCACACAATGCAACTCTCCTCAACACACCTTGTTCTTCTGAAGGGATACGTTTTACATATTATTGATCTAATTGATCTCCCTGGTTTTTCTATAACATTTATCCTCAACTTGGTACTTTTGAGGATTTTTCGAAATCTGCGGGCCAGTTCTCCGTGTGGCGTGGCGTCCACAAACATTACTCCCTGGAACTTACAATTGCCCGTTGTTGCATGTGTTGTTCACACATATGATGCGGAATATGAACGTAAATAAATTAATTAAAAAGTCTCTATCTGATCTGATATAAACGAAATTGTTACAAACACACATATGGACGCACATACTTACATATAAGCACGAACACATAAGTGCGTGCACACATATGAGCGTGCACACATACGAGCTTGCACACACTCACATGCTCATACCAAACAGTTTCGAAACAACGCCAAAACAACGCCAGATCATATATTCAAAATAAATGGAAGTGGAGAGACAAGTTACTGAAGAGATTGCAAGAGTGCAATGAAATAATTTAACAAAAAACTATATAAATTAATAAAGGACTGAACCAGTGCGTGTGTTTATTACCGGCATAATGCCTCTCCCAAGGTTTAATTGTATTTCTTTCAACACACGTATCCACATCAAGAATCTTGCACACGAAATACACATACGAAATATATATATATATATATATATATATATATATATATATATATATATATAATGTATGCCTATACACACACACATATATATATATACATATATATATATATGTATAAATATGTATACACACATACTATACACACACAAACATACACACAGATATGCATGCACACACACACGTGCGCATGTATGCTTAGTCATTTGCTTTAAAAGTCCATACACACCAGTTAATATTCCAGTATAAATTTATTTACTTGTGTAGAACACAACTGGTGTTTTGATGACTTGTAACAGTCTCTAAGGAGTAATAACCTCAAAATTATTTTAGACCAAGGCATGACATATATTCATATATAGAATTAATTAATTAATATGTCCTCTGATGTGCTACATTATTCTACTTATACACTAATTACCACATCTACACCACCAGATGATTTACTCTTGATATTAATTATTTCACACACACACACACACACATATATAAATACATATATACATACAAATATATAACCACACATATATACACACACATATACAGCATAGACTAAAACTAACCAAACATCTGTGGTTTTAGACTTGCACTGAAGTTGGATGCTAAACCAGATTTGAATCTTTGAAACGATGCCAATTCTCTCATGTTATCTTTTATGTTGTATTTTTTTAACTTTTAACTTTTTATAGTGATGCATATGAAATATTTAATTTCTTTTAATTGATGTTATTACATAAGCTTAGTCAGCTCTCCTTGATGAGAATTTATGAAGCTAGCTAATTAACTGAAGCATTTGATTGACATTTCAATATGTGTGCCTCCTGTTGTTTATTTTGTCTGTTTTTTTTGGGGTTTTTTTTTTGTTTTTTTTGTGGAGTATATTATTGTCTTAAGATTAAAGACACACAATGCACAACCCTCACTTTAAAGATAAGAAATTTGTTCATCTAGATATGACTTGATGTCCAGCTACATGGCTTAGTGGCTAGATCGTTTGATTCATGATTGTAAGATTGAGATTTTGATTCCTGGATCAGGTGACACATTGGGCAAAACACTTCATTTCACATTGCTCCAGTCCACTCAGCTGGCAAAAATGAGTAATCCTGTGATGGACCAGCATCCCATCCAGGTGGGGAATATACATGTCATGAAACCAGGATACTGGCCTTCATGAATCAGTATGATTTGAGGAAGGAACTTAATGTATTTTTTTAGTCCACACAACTGGCAGAAATAAGTAATTATGTCACAGACCAGTGTCCCATACAGGAGTGTGTATATGCACCTCGGAAACCAGAAAGCCAGTGCTATGAGTCTATATGACTCAGGAGTGTACAGATTACACTAAGTCAAGAGACTATATAAAATTCCTTTCATTAGCTGAATTTAAAAAGCATTAATTATTGCAGAAAACTAGTGGTTCCTTTCATAGAAATGGAGATAATATATTTCAAAAGAGAATCACCATAGAAATCTAAAAGACACTTTCAAGTCAGATGCCCTAAGACAAATTATATATTTTATATATTTACAAACAACCTTTGAAATATATTGACGCATACTTTATCTGAATAAAACTATATACCTTATTATCTGGCATACAAATCAAATTTTTCAATTCAAAATTTACAGCCAAAAATGGCAGCTCCATGATGACTTTGGAAGACCAAAACTTTTATTTGAAATGCTGAAGGATTTGGAAGGATAGTGACAATGATTGAATGTTTCCACTACATGTTTACACGATATACTACATAGATTTGTATGCTGGAAAATATGGTATACCTGTCTGAAGAGTGAATGCAAGATGAGAATTTACAGAATATATACCTACACTCATGACTATATGCACAGAACTATACATATGTATACCTATGATTATATACACAAGACTATATACCTCTACATAAAACAATATACACAAGACTATATACTGTATTTTCTAGCATACAATTCAAATTTTTCAAACCAATATTTACAGCTGAATAATATAGGATGATTTATACACCAAGATTTTGAAGGACCGAAAATTCCATGTGAAATGCAGCATGATTTGGGAAGATGTTTTAATATGTACGCTACACATTTACACTATATGCTACTTTGTCAATGTATATTCTGGAAAATTAGGTACACCTGTTCCAAGAGGTGAACTCGAGATGAGAATTTATAGAATTTGTATCTGTACTCATGACTATATACACTTGAGTATATATTTGCAGTTGGGACTATATACAATACAATATAACTCTATCCAAGACAACATGTGCAAGACAATACACCCTATTTTCCAGCATATAAGTTGCATTTTTCTAACCAAAATTCACAACCAAACACATGGTAGGTCAATTTATACACCAAGACAGTCTTGTTTTGGAGGACCAAAAATTCCATGTGAAATGCAGCAAAATTTGGAAAGTGAAAAGGCAATATTTGAATGTTTACACTACAACGTTTATGCTATATATTACATTGACTTGTATACTGGAAAATACAGTACATAACACTGTATACCAAGCTTATAAACAGGTTTTACCTGTTTATCAAAACATATTGACTGATACTTTATTTGCATAGAACTGTGTATACTATTTTATGTAGAGATCTAAACAAGGTTGTCTGACCCTCGTTAATTTCAATGTGCAAGTATGCAATCATCTTATCAGTTAGATGACCTACTCATTGAATTAGCATGAGGAGTATTCCACAAACAACTGCACCCTTATCATAATTCCGAAACAGAATCAACATGAATGCTGTGTGACAAGGCTGCATTTTTAAATTATAGGAATAGTTCATTAGGCTTCTACACAGTTTCCATATGCCCAAATTTATTCACAAGGCTTGGATCAACTTGAGACTATGGCAAAGGCACTTGCTCAAGTATTATACTGTTAAATATTCAAATTCATTTATTAGTTAATAACACTATCTTTTTATATGTTTTCCTATTCTCAATCTACAGTAAGCATTTCTTCATTGCAGGAATTAGGCCTTCAACTTTAATGATTTTTATTATTATTAAACCTTGACATTTTATGTATTGTACTAATAATAGCTTTCCTACACGTACAGATATTTCTACTATATTCCTACTTTATTTTATCTATATTATTTAAATAGTAGGATACGTTATTTGAATTTATAAAGACCTGAAGAGTGACTTCACTTTGAGTAGAATTTATCTTGATCAATTTATTGTGATTTGTACAGATTTTTTCTGCTATTATGTGGCCATGAAATGTGTGTAGTCTATAATTCACTTTCTTTTTTACAAACTTACTAAACTGAATTAAATTTTTAATCTAATATTTTATAGATTTTATGGATTATAAACTTTTCTTTTAGATTTTATAGATTTTTAAATGAGCATTTTGTAGAGTACGTTTTTCTTGATGGTGTCTGATCTCCTTCATTGTTTGAATTGCATTTTGGTGGTTCTTCTCTAAATTATTAATGTATTTTTTATTATAAAATTCAATTTGGTATTACTAAATTGAATACCCTTGTAATTTTGGATTTTGACATTCCCTAATAGTATAATATATATATATATATATATATATATATATTATTTTGCTTAAAAGAGTTCTAACACTGTCTGTTTTTTATGTTTTATTTATATTCCTGCAGAACTAATGTGGGGTATAGAATATGGAATATACAATATATAATATGATATACAATATACAATATAAAATAAAATAAAATAAAAATGGATGGCACCATGAAAGAAAGTATTGAATGTAGATGAAATATTGAGTGTTCAATATAAAGGATCAAATATATAAATATATAAATATAAATATATATATATAAAGGCGACTCGAGTTTCAGGGCTATTTCCCTTCGTCATGGCCGGTATGACAGACTTTAACAGACTGTAATAAGTTGGCTGGTTTTCTGTCTTTTATGCCAATTCCTTTGGACGGCAGCAGTAGGTGTCTGGCTATTTTTAGAATTGATGTTAAATCTATTTTTAGACATGATGATATTTTAATTTATTGTTTTGTGTGGGTTGTAGGGATAAGATTTTTAAACCCCAGTAGGTGTTTGGCTGTTCTTAGAAATGATGCCAAATCTATTTATAGAAATGATGATATCTGAGAGATTTTTTGTGTTTTGGTTACAGGGATAAGATTTTTAAACCCCAAGTAAGATGGATTTAATCATTGTTTGTTAAGAGTGGGTTTGAATTTCTTAATAAAGTCCTTTTCTTTGCATTTTCTTTCAATTTCATTCCGGTTGTAAAGTTTATGGAATGGAAATATAATAAAAGTTTGATGACCACATGTTGCTAGATGGTTACTCAGTGGTATTTGGCGGACTTCTGGGTTTTTAATCTGTTGTCGATGTACCCGTGAGCGTTCCGATAGTGCATTACCTGTCTGGCCAACGTACAATTCTTCACAATTAGGGCATTTGATGCAGTAGATTAGATTTCTACTTTTGCAGTTCATGTTCGCATTGGTGAATATTTTCCCTGTTTTTGTGTTCATATATGGGCCGGTATGGATTGATCGGCATGTGCTGCATCGGCTATCATTGCATTTGGATACAGTGAATGTTTGATTTTTGTTGCTGAGGTCAAACCTTGCCTTTGTTAATAGTTTTTTCAAGTTTTTAGGTTGTCTCTTACTGAGAGTTATATTTTGATCTGTAATGATATTTCTCAATTCCTTACTTTGTGCAAGGATCGGTAAGTTCGCTTTGGCGATATTAAAGATGTTCTGGTGGCATGGATTTTGTGTCACTATAAATGGAATGATCTTTTCCTGTTTGTCTTTTCTTTGCGGTGTCCTCAGTTGTTGTATGGGTATTTTCGAAGCCCGCTGAATACCATTTTCTATGAGTCGTGATGGGTATTTTTGCTTCACCAGAAATTCTTTCAGTTCCATCAGGCGTTGATTTCTGGTCTCTATATCCTCTACAATAGTACATATTCTCCTGGCTAGGCAGTATGGTATGTTGCGTTTTGTATGGGGTGGATGGCACGATTTAAAGTTCAAGTATTGGTGTGTGTCTGTGTGTTTGTAATATATATCTGTGGTAATGGCGGTGTTCTTTTTAATTACCATTATATCTAGAAATGGTAATTTGCTACTGTTCATCTCCTTTGTGAATTGGATGGATGGGTGTAGGTTGTTCAGCAGGGTGTTAAATTCCTCCACAATGCTTTGAGGTTTGGTCCAGATTATGAAGCAATCGTCCAGGTATAATAGTATCTTATAAGCTTAAAGCTTATAAGCGATCACCATGCAAGGGCTAAAGAAAATAGTTTAATAATGGGGCATATAAGCCCTTGAGAGAAGATATAGGTTTTCCCATGCATACAGGAAAACCTACTTTTTTCCATTGAGGGCTTATTTTCTTTAGTCATTGCACAGTGATTGCCTATAAGCTTCAAGCTTATAAAATACTATTATTATTATTTACAGAATTGTAAAAATCGATGCTGCTTAGCAAAAACCATCACAGAATATATAATATATATATATATACATACATATATATATATAAAGGATGTGTTATAACATTATTCCACATATACAAAAACAGCTATACCAACAATCCAACATACCTCCATCACCAGCTGCCTCACGGATATCATTATGGTTTCGACACCTGGACAGTACCATTCAATCCGGTGGTGACAACAGCACTAAAAGTGTTGTGTGGGAACAAACATACCAAATTATACATACATATATACACACACATATACATATAAATGACAGGTTTTTTTCAGTTTCTGTCTACCAAATCTGCTCACAAAGCTTTGGTTATCACTGAGCTATAGTGGAAGACCCTTAGCCAAAATACCCTGCAGTAACACTGAAACCAAAGCCATGTGGTTGAAAAGCAAACTTGCTACCATACAGCCATACATGAACCTATATCAGTAAATATATATTTAGTCTTACTGTATAATTAGAACACATTAAGGGGTTGTTCTTTACTTCTGTTTTTTAGCAGCTTAAAATGGTAATCAAACCAAGTAATTTCATTGCTATTTAACAATTCATCAACGTTCACTCACCTCTCTCTCTCTCTCTCTCTCTCTCTCTCTCTCCCTCTCCCTCTCTCTCTCTCCCTCTCTCTCTCTCTTTCTCTCTCTCTCTCTCCCTCTCTCTCTCTCTCTCCCTCTCTCTCTCTCCCTCTCTCTCTCTCTCTCTCTCTCTCTCTCTCTCTCTCTCTCTCTCTCTCAGACTGTAGATGATGGTATCAGAAGGTTATTTATAAAAATTGTAAACAAGTAT
>NC_142929.1:48245659-48323159 GCF_046866305.1 Octopus bimaculoides | reverse complement strand
CATGAAACAAAAGAAAATTACCCAGTACATTCTGTAAAGTGTTTGGCATTAAGAAGGACATCCAGCCATACCACAAAAACCATACAAAAGTAGACATTGGGGAGTAATGAGACCCTCTAGTTAGTCAGATCCTGTCAAACCATCCAACCCATGTTGGCATGGATTATGGAGATTAAATGATATTGATGATGATGATGATGATGATGATGTGTGTGTGTGTGTGTGTGTGTGTTTGTACATGTCTATTGATACAGGCATGGTTGTGTAGTTAAGAAGTTTATTTCTTAACCAAGAAGTTTCTGATTTGGTCCAGTTGCATGGCATTGTGGGTAAGTATCTTTTTTACTCTAGCAGTGAGTTGGCCAATCCATTTTGAAAGAATTTGGTAGACAAAAACTGCTGAAATTTCATTTCATTGTATGTGTGTGTTTGTGTGGGAGGGAGGCATATGTGTGTGTGTGTGTGTGTGTGTGTGTGTGTGTGTTTAAGTGACTATGCTGACATTCAATACTTGTCATAAGTCAAGCAGAGCAACGTTATGTTGACATTCCTTACTGATAATATAACTGGTTGCTCTGCACTTCTGAAGATCTTAGAAATATAGAAAAAAAACAAAAAAATCCCTTACGAAGGCAGTGAGCTTGTGGAATTGTTAGCATATCAGACAAAATGCTTACCAGCATTTCTTCTGGCCCTTTCCGTCAAATTCTGCTGAAGTTAATTTTTATCTATAGGCACAGGTGTGGCTGTGTGGTAAGAAGCTTGCTTCCCAACCACATGTTTCTGGGTTCAATCCCACTGTGTGGCACCCTTGTCAACTGCCTCCTACAATAGCTTTGGGCTAACCAAAGCCTTCTGAGTGGAGACAGAAACTGAAAGAAGCCTGTCACACACACACTCATATGTATATAGTTCAAATTTGCAGAAATCAAAAGACGAAGACAGGTGTAGGAACAACAAGTAGGTGTATTAGTTTAACGCTCAGGAAGAATAGAAAAGCCTTTGATTTTTGAATCTACACTCTTCAACAGAAAGGATTAAGAGGAAAAAAATGAAGAGAGAATGAAAAAACTGGATTAACAATTCAAGATGATTTATATAAATATACATGCGTGTGGGCATATATGTGTCTTTGTGTTTGACCTTCACCACCGGATGACAACTGGTGTTGGTGTGTTTACTTTTCTGTAACTTAGTGGTTTGGCAAAAGTGATTGATAGAATAAGTGCCAGGCTTTAAAAAAAGTAAAATAAGTACCAAAGTCAATTAATTCAACTAAAGATTCTTAAATGCAGTGCTCCAGCATGGTCACAGTCTAATGACTGAAACAAGTAAAAGATAAAAAAGATAAAAAAAGTACCTGAAATTAAGTGTCAATGATGATGAGGATAATGATGTGTGTGTGTGTGCGCGTGTGTGTGTGTGTGTGTGTGTGTGTTTGTACATGTATATAGATACAGGCATGGCTGTGCAGTTAAGTTTATTTCTTCACCCAGAAGTTTCTGGTTTGTTCCTGTTGCATGTCATTGTGGGTAAGTATCATTTTACTATAATAATGAATTGGCCAACTATAATTGTGTATATATATATATATATATATATATATATATATATATATACAATTATATATATATACATGCACACACACACACACACGTAAATGTCAAACGATGACAATGAGTGCTCAACACCACATTGGTGGATATAATTTCTTTATTTGTGAAGTAAGGCTACCATTGGTTTCATGTTAAGAAAAGTATGAAAATATCCTAGTGTCTTAAGAATTTTTCTAGCCAACTACATGGTGAAAGGTGCTTGCCTCCATTTTGGAAAACACAGCCTTGTTTTATTCACATGAATTCCCAAGAGTCTCAGTGAACTAAATGAGGCTGTTTTCCAAAATGGAGGCAACCACCTTTTTCCATGTGATTGGCTTAAAAAATTAAGACTCTAGGATATTTCCCTACTCACTCTCTCTCTTTCTCCCTCTGTCTGTCTGTCTGTCTGTCTCTCTCTCTCTCTCTCTCTCTCTCTCTCTCCCTCTCTCTCTCTCCCTCTCTCTCTCTCACTATATATATATATATATATATATATATATATATATATATACACACTATATAGATATTATTCAAGGCTGGTGTGAAGCTGGCATCAGATGCTTGGATCATCTTCTCAGGCATGACCGCAACAGTACAAAGCTGGGAAATAGAAGTCAATATTGGGAACCATTTGAATTTCCTAGAAAAATTAGTATCAATATCACTTAGGCCTTATATAGTACTGCTCATAAAAGCACCCAGCCAGATGGCTTTATTAGAATTCTCATTCCCAAAAATACCATATTCAGATGGTCAATATACTAGGCTAGTTGGAAGTATGCTGAAACAATGTGTAGCAAGCAAAGTATGATTTCTTTGACATTAGATACAGAGAGGCCACAGAGAGTCCTTCTACAAAACCTACAACATGCTAGGTATCACAAGAGCTATTGAGTGTGAGGCTATCAAGCTAACCACCTTGGCAGCAATAATTACATCAAATTAGCCGCTGATGAGGAGATATGAGCAATTGATAGGGAGGTTCTAATTGGACACAAGCTATGACTGGTTCAACCCTGGTATGTTCTCCTGGACGAAGATGTCAGATAGTTAAAAAGCCCTAAGCATCCAGTAACCTCTGGTAATCCTACTGATTATGTATCCAGGTGCATAGCATGACGATGTATGAGAAAAGTATGTTAAATCCAGATGAATGGGAAAATTTTTGTCTTTTTAACGATACTTAATAAAAAAAAAAATATTGTAGTAGATTTTATTTATCTATTTATTTATGTTGTGATATTTCGGAATTAACAACATCTGCTGAATGATTTAACTGAGAGAATAAAACACTCATTCAAATATCCTTGTGATCAATCAATAGAGTAGTTTCAAAAAGCTGAGTGAAATATGGTGCTACATTTTAGTGATATTAGCCTAGTTACTCTTGATAATTGAACTATTGAGTAAATTATATTCTGTGAGACAGGTACACATTTTCATTGGCAATGTGAGAAAGGTGCGTCTGTGGGTGTGAGTGTGCATGCATGTGTTTAAGTGTGAAATAATTCTCTGTTTTTGAAAATCAATGATAAGTTATATATATGAAATCAAACCTACTGAACCAGCCATTTTTGTAAAGTGCAACAAATGTCTGGGTGTGAATAGATACATGTACATAAATATATATATATATATATATATATATATATATATATATATATATATATATATATATATATATATATAAAAGAAAAAAAGAAAAGAAAAGAAGAGCCTTGAGAAGAAGAAAGGCTTCATACATTTAAACCAAACCATTTTGCATATGTTATGCTTCAGGATGCTGAGTAAGTGACTAAACTTAAAATATTAGTTGGTGGGTTAATTTTTCTATAGGGGTAACAGAGTGTATAAGTAGTAAAAAAGTAAAATAAAAACTTTGCCATAACGGGATACACCAGTAGGACAAGAAAAAGAGGGAGTGATAGTGCCATAACGTTTAGGAGTAATCATCATAGTTCTTAAGATTATGTAAATAGTACTAATTAATAACTTATCCATCTATTAATTAGTACTATTTACTGACGGATATGTTGTAAAGACCAACTACCTATTGCCCGTAATGGGATTGACCAAAGTCCAGCTTTTGTTATAATTGGTCAGTTAAATTTAAAAACAAAAGGCAAACTATTAAGACTGTTATACGGGTAGATGTAAATAAATAAATAAAAACTAATGGTATGGAGAAATAGCATATCTTGTAAGTGGCCCAAAACCACTTAGGACATTATAAATAAAAGCAAAAAAACATGTAAACAAGCACCATGCGAAGGAATGAACAATGTCCACAGTGTCATTAAAACCTAGAGAGGTCCCTATTTGGACCATTGTGAGTTAAGGTGGTTGGAGGGAGAGAAAGATTGGACAAATGCTCTATCAATAGGAGTGAGAAATTAGTAGACAAAGAAAGGAAATTAATTATTAGGAAAGTGAAAAGGGAAGGGGATAAAAGTGGGACTACAGTTAAGGGGAGACTGCAGTTAAGAGCGGGTAAAGGCTAGGGCAGTACCCTACATTTAGAAAATTATAATACAAAGTCTAACTTCTGAACTAACAATCACAGTACCCAAGCAGTGGTCTTACTATACAAACAATAATTGGCTAAACATACCCAAATACATTCAGCCTAGTAGTCCAATGCCCATTTCACCAATGTAGTATTCTTTGCATTCAGGGCATGTGGCACAGTAGATTAGGTTTCTAGATTTGCAATTCATATTTGCCTTTATTTTAAAAGTGTTGTTGTTTTTGAAAGTAATTTGTTCTCCTTCAATGTAATCACACGTGCCACAGTGAGGATCAACACATTTCTGAACTCTCTCTGTTGTTTCTATAGTTGTAAATCTTGCACAGGTTAAGAGCTTTTTTAGGTTGGGGACTTGAATTATTTTTGTATCTGTTATTAATTTGTTCATTCTTGATAATTGTTGAAGAATTGGGGGGTATCTTTTTGCAATATTGGTGATATTGCAATTTCTTGAGTTGTGAGTGATGACAAAAGGAATGCTTATGAGTTCATTTTTATTTTTGTGCATTTGCTTTTCTCTTGGGATGTTTTTTGCTTTGGTAATTGCTGTGTCAATTAAATTAGTGGAAATATTTTTAATTTCTGTAATCTTTTATCGCTTAATTCTGCATCTATTACTGTAGAGCAAATTCGTTTTGCCATATTAAAGAGTATGTTTCTTTTGGTATGTGAGGGATGAGAGGAATGAAATTTCAAATACTGGTGCATGTCTGTAGGTTTGTAGAAGAGATCTGTTTTTATGGTGTTAGTTTCTTAATTAGAAGTTTGTCTAAAAATGGTAATTCCTTTGTGTGTTGTTCCATGGTGAATTTTATTGACGTATGTAAATTATTTAAAAGTGAGTGAAAGATTCCTAATTTTATTGATGTATGTAAATTATTTAAAAGTGAGTGAAAGATTCCTAAGTCTTCTTGGTTTTTTGTCAAGAATATAAAGCAGTCATCCAAATGCCATTTTCACTTGTTTTTTTTTATCTAAATGGAGAATTGTTCCTTAAATGTTTCCCTTAGTTGGGAATAGAATTTGACCTCTAAGAGGCCCATTACGAGTGTTGCGTAGGTGGGGGCTTCTTTTGTTCCCATCATCGTTCCTTTTATTTGTAAGTAGATGTTGTTTTCGATGAAGAAGTGATTATTTTCCAGTGTTAATTTTAATCCTTCTAAAATGAAGATTTTTGAGAATCTTTCAATGATATGATTCAGGTGTTTTGTTAACCACAAATTTATAGCTCCAGTTCTTAGGTCAAGTGGAATATTAGTATATAGACTAGTTACATCGAAACTAACAAGAATTGTCTCCTGGTGGACACTTTTAGGGATGTAGTTTAAAAAGTTCATATTGTCCTGGACAAAGATAGGTCTCATTTTGCATAAAGGTTTTAGAACTATATCTATTAAGTTGCTTTTGCATTGTGTACTGGATATTGGTCCTGCAATGACTGGGCGTAGTTTCAGGTCCCTGGGTTTCGGAATTTTGACTGGTTGAATTATTTCCTTTTATGTTGTCTTGGATGGATTTTTTTGATTTGTGGATCTTGGGTAAACCACAGAAGTTACTGGTTTTTACTTCGAAGTTGGTTAAATAATTAACTTCATTCTCAGTTAGGTTATTACGATATTTTGAGACCAGTCTGTGCATCTTGCACGTGGTATTTTTATCCTCGTTATGGTTTAGCTTCTTGTAGTGATGGTCATTGAGTTGTTCCATCACCATATCTTTGTAATGGTTCTTGTCCATGATAAATATTGCTGCACCTTTGTCAGCTTCTTTGAAAATTATTGAAGAGTCTTTTTGTAAATTTTTTAATGTTTCCAATTGATCTTTAGATATGATAACTTTACATTTCCCCTCTGTCATTTTAGATTGAGCTGATCATTGTAGGTAGCTAACATATTCTTCAAAATTTTTGACTCTATTCAAGGGAGTTCTGAATCCTGTTCTGTTTTTGACCAGTGATTCGTCCGTGTGTTCAGTATTTAGAAAAAATTCTCTCAATCATAATTTTCAGCAAAATTCTTCTGTCTTTTATGAGTTCAGCTTGGTTGGGTTTTGGAGTGGGTGTAAATTTCAATCCATTTTCCAGAAGTTTAATTTCTTCTTTGGATAATTTCTTAGTGGATAAATTTAGTATTTTCAGTTTGATTATGTGTTTGCTTTCTAATGTCTCAGTTTTTTTCTTTTTTAGTGGCAGATCTCCTGTCTTAATAATAATAATAATAATGATGATGATGATGATGATGATGATGATGATGATGATGATGATGATGATGATGATGATGATGATAATGATGATGAGGATGATAATAATAATAATAATAATAATAATAATAATAATAATAATAATAATAATAATAATAATAATAATGATTATAATAATAACTTCGAAAAATATCTTGGGAATGAGAACCCAGGTTCGAAATTTCCCCAAGACACCTGATGAAGGCTGGAGAGTACATCAGCTGAAACGTTGTGTTAACAACAAACAAGATGAGGACAAATATCCGTCAAATGTAAATAATGTAAATAATGTACACAATTCCTCATCTCTTAAATATAGAACTGCATTATTTTATTGTTGCTCCATGTGGTTCATTTGGGTCTATGATTTGGTCTCTGGAGAGTTCTATTATTCTTTGATTTGGGTTGTATGTTATCTTGTTTCTTGTTATATCAGCATATGATCGCAAATTTGTGTTTCTTAGAGGACTGAGGTATCTTTGTTTATTTTGTGGGTAAACTTCCATTCATTTGGTGTTGTTTTGAGGTCTGAAGGTTGTCATAGCAGGTTGGTTTCAAAACAAAAGGACGTTCTTCCATCAGGATAATGCTCGACCACATACAGTGAAGATGACATTCCAAAAGTTGGAGTAGTTTGAATGGGAAACGATGCCCCACCCACAATATTCACTGGACATTGCCTCATCTGATTATCATTTATTCTGCAGTCTTCAAAATCATTTGGACAGAAAAAATATGAATTCTGTAGACGAGGTCAGAAGAGTAATGGAGGAGTATTTTTCTTCACGAACAAATGAATTTTGGAAGAGGAACTTTGCAAGTCTGCCAAATAAATGGAAGGGCATTGTAGAAAATGAAGGAGAGTATATTTTGGATTAAAGAAGAACTTTGTTTATCTTAATTTTGAAAAGTAAAAGTATTAAAAAAAAACGCATTATTTATGGGATGACCCAATATTACCTTAAACATATAGGTTTCCTGAAATATATAATAGCAACAATAATAACAAAAAGGATTATTACGAAGTAGCATAGTATTACTTTTAGTTCTTTTTATATATATACAATTAAGTCGAAGGATATCAAAACCCTGAAGAAACGGCATTATTATTATAGTAGGGTTGCAATTGCAATAGTTACTAATCGATGCAGTTGAAACTTATATATGAAAGGAATTAAAGGTAACACTATGCTACTTTGTAACAATTATTATTATTATTGTTGTTGTTGATATATATATATATATATATAAAGTGAAATCATGATGGCACCTGTGCCCAGCGTCGCCTTCCTGGCACTTGTGCTGGTGGCACGTGTAAAGACATTCGAGCGAAATCGTTGCCAGTGCCGCTGGACTGGCTCCTGTGCAGGTGGCACGTAAAATACACCATTTTGAGCATGGCCGTTGCCAGTACCGCCTGACTAGCCTTCGTGCTGGTGGCACGTAAAAGCACCCACTACACTCTCAGAGTGGTTGGCATTAGGAAGGGCATCCAGCTGTAGAAACTCTGCCAAATCAGATTGGAGCCTGGTGTAGCCATCTGGTTCACCAGTCCCCAGTCAAATCGTCCAACCCATGCTAGCATGGAAAGTGGACGTTAAACGATGATGATATACATATATATATATATATATATATATATATATATATATATATATGCACACCAATGCCAATAATAATTTTCAAAAAATATCAGTTAGCTTTATATACACATGCATATGCATAAATACTCATACATGTAATATCGTTTGCAGAAGTGTTTGCAAAGGAGAAAAATTACGTTTTGTTTTTTTTTCTTTTTAAAACTAAACTGAAATTAAATATTTTATTGTGACAGGTTTATTTACCTGGCAACAAGTTTCACAAACTCCATACCGAGTCTCTTACTAAATACTAGTACACCTTGAATGAACTCAGGTAACTCATTGATAAACTCAAAACCAAAATGAAAATAATAATAATAATAATAATAATAATAATAATAATAATAATAATAATAATAATTGTGAATGAATAAATAGGATAAAATAAAACTAAAAAATTACTTTGCCAAGCTGTTACATTATCAAAATGTATTCCATATAGATTTAGTGGCCAACAGTTTTTTTTTCCTTTCCAGTTCTCATTTGTTTATTTTTATGTTTATTATTTCTGTTTATATATCTTTTATTTGCTATTGACAATTTATCATGGTACAACAGCTGAAAAGCTGAAGTTATGGTTTCATATTGTACAACACAGCAATAGAAATGGAACTTGTGTCATAAATATCAGGTTACTTTCATTTTAATAGAGTTTAACCTGCCTTAATGGAAACTACATATCACTGATGAACTATCAAGGGAGCTATTACAAGTTTACTTGGCCAGCTTAAGAAAAAAAAGAATACTTTCAATGATGTGATCTAGGATAGGTGTTGCCTGTTGTCTCCTCAAACCCTTTAAAATAGATGGGGATTAGATGATCGTGTCTGAGATGCCTTTGATTATATGTGTTTAATCAGTGAGAGAATGGCACTTAAACAACAACAATCAGCTTTCTTGAAGAGCCTACAAGAGTGCATCTATTCATGTCTTTGACCTGCAAGAAATGGCAGCCAACTCCCCTTCAAATACATCCTACCAACTTTAACAAAAAATGACCTCTCTTTCCAGAACTCTAACCTTTGACTCAGTGGAACATTAAGGATGTGACAGTTGGATGGGGTGAGGTTTATAGCAAGCTATGTCTGGCAATTTCATCATCATCAATTCATTGTCATCGATTCAAACATGATTTTGAATAATGTAAATGTGTTATGTTGTAAAAAAGTGCAAATTTAAAATTAAGCTTATTTTTCTTCATATTTAATACATACGATTGTCTTAAACCAGAAGATAAAATACCTGATTACACATTTTAATCTCGATTACTTTGAATATTTTTTCAGTAAAATAATTTCTATTAATGATAGATACTATGGATATACTTTTTTCAGTAAAATTTCCTTGCAGTGAACTTTCCTCACAGTGAACTTTCTTCACAGTGAATTGATGGTGGTAAACTTACCTGTAATCATACCAACAACCTGGTTGATGTTCATTACAATTGAATAGACCAGAGCTATGTAAAATAAAGTACTTTGTTCAAGACTTAACAGGCTACCTAGTCAAGGAACTGACCTTATAATAAGAAGTTGACCTTATAATAATGAGTTGAAAATACTAACACACCAGGTCATGAACCTTCACACACCTAATATACATCTGGAATATATATCCTGTTAATCACAGATTTGCTCAATCAATATTGACATGTAACTAAATAACTACAGCACAGATGTTATTGAAATCTTGGAGTTGATCAGATTGTGAAGAAAAACAAGATTTTAAACCTTTTCGTGGAAACATTTCTCATGAAAATACACATTGTCTATCTGCATATTGATGTTTTCATTAATTTCAAAAATATTCTTAGATCTGAAGGGAACTGAATACCAAATAATAAAATTTCATACTTATTTGCTTATTAAACTGTTGTTTAAAACATATCTTAATGAAAGGTTCTAACACAAAGTGACGATAGAATGTATTAATTTAGATATGAACCTTAGAAATGAGCAATTTTATAGAAAATAAAATCTTTGAAGTCTCTCAGGTGAGCTGCTATCAAAAGAATTAAATTTGGCAGTTCATTCATAATAATTAATTTAACTCTTTTAATACCAACCCACTCCAAGCACTCCGTAACAAAGTGTTCATATTTTAATTAAGATCTTAATCAAACTCTCACAATAACATAAATGAAACTGTAAGGTTTCACTTAATATATACAGTTACAGGTATTTTAATAAATCTCTCCAAAACACACAGGCAATCAGACCATTAGAAATATAGCCACAAAAGGATGAGACTCAAGCAAATGTATATATAACATGGGAAACGGAAAATTATCTCTAAGTTAGTTTGTCTGCTTGGATGGCAATTGATTGTAAATCAGGATTTTATAACTGAGTGTTCTTATTGTGGCCAACTTATATGAACCCCCAGGAGTCTTATGGATCTGGTTGAGAAACACTCCTAGAGATGATACAAGCTTTTTAGCAAGATGATCTGTTGTTAAATATTTGGTTATAGTCATAACCCATGCCAGCATGGAAAGCAGACGTTAAATGGTGATGATGAGGATAATGACGAGTATGTGATAGTATATATACTTTGTTGTTGTTGTTGTTTAACCCTTGGTCAACATTGAGCAAGTAGACATATGATCAAAGGTGTTCAAGATTTGATCATTAAAACTTTATCTCATGTATTGTGTATCCAGTACAAACTTTTCAAGAAGAAAACACATGCAAGGTAGGAAGATTTGTCTGCTACTTGTAAAACACCAAGTAACGAATTTGTTATGTCTCAAGTTACTGCTATCTAGCACCTTTGGATGATCTCTACTCAACTGCTACACAACTGCTACCTGACTGCTACTCAACACTCCTACCACGGCCAGACTACCTCTATTTATATGTCTTGGGAGATCCTACTTCTTTGCCTGGGGGCGTCGACACAACAGAATTAAAGACCAACCTGCTTCTTTGATTTGTATGTAATTGTGCTTTGCAGTTAGGTGAGATTTGATAACAGGTTATGAATAATAATGCTTCTTTGTTTAAAAATAATTTTAAATTATCATGACTGTTTTCAGTTTTGCAGTGGTTGCGAAGAAAGAGAAAAAAATTTTCATCTTTGTCTGTCTGTATGTATGTATGCATGTACAAGATGGTGGATGTTGAAAAGTTCCTGGCTTTGGGTAAAAGAAAATATAGGAGGATCAGTTATGATTTTATTCAGCTTATCCCCCTCTCAGATTCAC
The DNA here is from genome assembly GCF_046866305.1 of Octopus bimaculoides. Taxonomy (NCBI): domain Eukaryota; kingdom Metazoa; phylum Mollusca; class Cephalopoda; order Octopoda; family Octopodidae; genus Octopus; species Octopus bimaculoides. Next base: position 48,311,948 of record NC_142929.1, on the reverse strand, counting down.
ATACTTATTGCAACAGTCCTGTAAAAACAACTCAGAAGATTGGGCCTCCAACCATGCTTTTCATGATACTCTTAAAGCTTCTGGAAAGTTTAACAGATTTTTACAGTTCCAGTAATGGATTGGATCTGTAGTCTTCAAATCAGCGTTCTCCTTACTGGTTTTGAGAAGCCTAATTTCTCAAGATTGTTATTTAGGCAGTGTGTTACATATCCTAGTGCCCCAATAATTACAGGTATAAACCTGAACATGTATGTATGTATTTCTCTTTTTGTCTCTCTCTCTCTCTCTCTCTCTCTCTCTCTCTCTCTCTCTCTCTCTCTCTCTCTCTCTCTCTCTCTCTCTCTCTCTCTCAGCATTGACATACAGTTAGTAATGTAGATAAAAACATGCACACATTTGTTTGCCCATCCATCCATCCATCCATCCATGCATACATATACTTACATAATAACAGCGGAAATTTGTAAAACATTCAAGGGATTCTATATTTGAGGATCTTGGGTGAATATATGCATACAGTCACATACACATAAGGAATATATATATAGACTCACACACATAAACAGCAATGGAACTTACACACTCATGTTCCATTGTGACACAACCCCTACAAGTGCAACACATATATGTACATGTGCACACATATATGCACACATCAACCGATTCAGACAATCACAAACCTTAAGAGCTGTCTTGACTTAAACAAAAGATCTTTGCCACTTTGTTAATGACCAGCATGAATTCTACAAAGGAGAAATCTTAAAAATGAATTCCAAAGAAGAATACATACATGCATGCAAGCACACACAGATAGACAGACATACAAGAAAAAGTATGTATCATCAGAGAGGTCAGCTGCTCTGCTAATGTGAATATCTCTTTGATAATCAAAGAGAAAGAGGATAATTATGGACAACTGCTTTATACCAGTAATAATTGGTGCACTTGGTTTTGTGGGTGAATGCCTACATGTCATTCTGGATAAGCAAGGGTTTTCAAAAAAAGAAATAAATTAACTAAATTCCATACTACAAATGAATTGCTTACCTTCCTTCATTGGACACTAAACTCCACTTGCAAAGACCTGTTGAGGCAAGTGAAATCGAAATCAAACTAAATTCGATGCCTGGCACCCATGCCAACGTCGTCTTCTTCATTGGACACTAAACTCAGCTTGCGAAGACCTGTTGGGGCAAGCGAAAATGAAATCATGATGGCACCTGTGCCCAGCGTCGCCTTCCTGGCACTTGTGCTGGTGGCACATGTAAAGACATTCGAGTGAGATCATTGCCAGTGCCGCTGGACTGGCTCCTGTGCAGGTGGCATGTAAAATACACCGTTTTGAGTGTGGCTGTTGCCAATACCGCCTGACTGGCCTTCATGCCGATGGCACATAAAAGCACCCACTACACTCTCAGAGTGGTTGGTGTTAGGAAGGGCATCCAGCAGTAGAAACTCTGCCAAATCAGATTGGAGCCTGGTGTAGCCATCTGGTTCGCCAGTCCTCAGTCAAATCGTCCAACCCATGCTAGCATGGAAAGCAGACGTTAAACAATGATGATGATGATGATGATGATGATGACGATGATGATGAAATACAATCTGTAAGTGGAACAGTAAAATATGCAAGACTTTTCTTAAGAACAAAATGTGACGTTGTTTTTGTTATCTACATCCCAGTGATGGAGTTTTGTATCTATGTTAGAAACCAGCTCCTTCCTGAAAAGAATAACTTAAATAATTAAAAACAGAAGAGATCACACATACTATTCACTTCTGCCACTTGTTTAACAGATTTTGCCTACAAGGCATCAGTTAAGTCAAGACTGTGCTACCACCATGTCGGATTAAACCTGGAACTATGTGACTGTGAAGCAAACCTCTGAATAACACAGCCATGCCTTGTCCAGCTCATGACATCATAGATGTTAAATAGATATTAATCAGATGATTATCACCATCTACAAAACCACAACAGCAACATTGATTTGATAAATAAAACATTGACAAAAGTGATATTTATGTTGCTCTTTTCATTAGCAATTACTGTAATCATCATGCTCTTCTCACATTTGCAAACAAAATTTCCATCATCCATTTATTGTGACAAGTTCATAGAATACCCATTTTCTTCCACTACCTAGTTTTATATATTTTTAAACATACATCAAGCAGTTATATCAATTCTATGACTAAAGTAGATAAATTAACAGGAAAAATAAATCGATAAGAACTAGTAGCCAATATTTGATGACTAATATGCCTGAAGGTGGCAATAACACAAATCTTCATTTCTTGGAATTCGTACATAAAAATATGTCCTGGAAACATAACTTATGTTTCCCTACTCCAATACAGCTGCTAATAAACACAAATATTATTACAAGAAGTAATAATAAAGTATAATGGGTTAATTTTATAAAGTCTTCTCAATCACAAGTAGTTTTTAAATAAGTGATTTAGTCTTTCTTATTTTCTTTCAAACAAGTCTATAGAGCTGACATGGTTTCACAAAATCATGCGAAATTATCTGGTCTGTATTTTCTTTTCCAAACTAAAGTTAATCCTGGATGTGGGTAATACTTATTCATTTGATAGTGCATGGAGCAACCCTAAAGGCTTATAGTATTCATTCCAGCTCTCTGCATTTCAAATCCTGTGAAGGTTAGCTGAACAGTTTGTCCTTGAGAGTTTGAAATATAAGGTACTGTTCTTATTTTCAATCCAGCTAATCAAATGCACTTGAAAATAGCCATGACTTAAGTACCACTTGAGGGAATAAAAGGGATAGGCTGAAGAGTACTTGGTGGCAGACATTTCAAGACAACTCAAAGGCAGTCAACACTACATGGAATGGATGAGCAAGAGTAGCAGCTAACTGAACCTGGTGGAGGAAGTTTTCTTCCCAATGCTCTGAGCAGTGAAGAAGGACTTAAGGCTAAATGCTTGTTCTGAAGTCAATTCTCTTTTCATTCTCTTTCTCTTTGAAAGATTTGGCTGTGATCAGAACTGGAGAGAGATGGGTTCTAACCAGTTTTTAGACAAAGGATGCATCGAAGAAACAGTGACATGTAAAATTCAGTTATTGTTGACTGGGCAGACCTATTACCAACAATATTCTAGTTATGACCATCCCACCTTTCTGTATATCAGGTAGTATATTGCCCAGTATGGTCTTCTTCATTTAAGACAGTACAATGTGATTGGATGGTAATGTGAATGTAATTTGTAGCATGTCAAACACATAAAAACTCCTCCATTGACTTGTGCAACATGCTAAATTATATTGTAGAATTCACATTACTAAATTAAAGCATATTCATTGCTAATCTAATTCCTTTTACCAGGAACTATGCAAAGCCATTCCCTTAAGTTGCAGAATAATATATAATCACCATTTATTACTAATTCTTTTTCTTCTTATTTTGTTAACTGCTTCAATTTCATTCTCACTTCTCCCACTGCTGTATTCTCAAGTTTCTAGTTTTAGATGTGCTTGTTTGTATATATAATAGAAAAGATATGTAGTAACATGTTGAGGGTTTTATACATACAATAAGTGTATTTCTAATCACATGAGGTTCAAGGTAAGTAATAAATGTTTAAGTAGCAAACATTTGTTTAATGAGCCAATGAGAGAACTTGTGCTTAACTTCTACATTGGTACTCAACTTACCAGAAATAGCAACCTTCAAATCAGAACCTACCATCTTAAAAGAAAAAAGATCACATTGGACAATTTAGTCCATGGACATAAAAGAAAGATAATGGCTAGAATCATTTACTTGGAGGTTAACTGACCTAGGTTAACCCTTTAGCCTTTAAACCAGCCATATCTGGCCAAAATATTGTGTGATGTTTATGGTGTTATGGGCTGTGATGAGCTATGTGGTGTTGGTGGAGAGGATTGCAGATAAGGTAAATGGAAGTGAAGACTGCAGGGGCCAGCGGAAGAGTCACAGGGGCCAGCAGAAGAGCCACAGGGACATGCACGAGCAGGAAGCACATGGGGCAGTTTGATGAGAGATGGCCAGTGTGGAAGGATGTGTTTTTTTTTTTTGTTGACACTGATCGCTCACCCCGCCTCGGTCAACAAGTAAGGTCTCTGTATTTCTTTCTTCCTTTTGCTTCTTTTACTGTTGTCTTTTTCCTCCACCACACAACATATTGTATCTGTTTTATGTTCAAATTTGCCAAATACAGTCTCTTACACATACGCTACATTGTCTTGCTAAAAGTAAACAGGGTGGTGCCCCAGCATAGCTGCAGTCTAATGACTGAAACAAGTAAAAAAAGGAATCCCAAAATCGAAATCTCAAAGCTAGAAGATAATATGTGATTACTTCAAAACAATGTGAATAAATAAGCATTACATTTAACAAACTAATCCGAATGCTAAAGAATTAAAGAACAATAACAACAATATAGAGGTCCCTTTGTTGGATCCAGAAACCAACTCACAAATACCCTTTTCCTTGATACATCTTGTGAGTGGCTGTTCTTTGATGCTATTGAATGTAACTGAGTTTTTGTATCCCCAGTGAATCTCATTTTTGAAACAAATTGGTAGTGTTGCTTGGGTATCACACAAAATGGTCAAAATTTGGATTATTTTCTGAAAATCACTCCAAAGCATGTTTTTTCCACTAAGTTCAGATATTTCACTTAGATAAGATCTTTGTTGTTAGGCAGTGAATATGGTTGGTTATTAACCCTTTAGCATTCATATTTTTGTGTCAAATGCAATGCTTATTCATTTACATTATTTCAATTTGTCGTGCATTATCTTGTAAACTGGAGATATCAATGACATGATTGTTTATTTTTTCAAATAATATGGTAGAGTAAGTGTGAGAGGCTGGATCTGGACAGTTTCAAGATAAAATAAGTAGATTATTTTGGCCAGATATGGCCAGTTAAAATACCAAAGGGTCAAGGCATTCAACAGAATACCCCTTGGTATTTATCTTTTATCTTTGTATCCCTCACTCGTTTCAGTCATTAGACTGAAGTCATTCTGGAGCACCACCTTCAAGGGTTTTGTCAAACAAATTGACTTTGGCACTAATTCTTAAATCTGGTACTTATTCTGTCAATCCCTTTTGCTGAATCACTGAGTTTCAAGGACATAAACAAGCTAACTCTGAGATTGTCAAGTGATGGTGAGGGAGAAACATAGACACAAAGACACACAGACATGCACACACAGATATACATACATACTTACATACATATATATCTATGAACATACATACATACATACATACGTATGATATATACATATATATATATATATATATATATATATATATATATATATATACATATATCATCATCATCATCATCGTCGTTGTTTAACATCCGCTTTCCATGCTAGCATGGGTTGGACGATTTGGCTGAGGACTGGTGGACTAGGTGGCTACACCAGGCTCCAATCTGATTTGGCAGAGTTTCTACAGCTGGATGCCCTTCCTTACGCCAACCACTCTGAGAGTGTAGTGGGTGCTTTTATGTGCCACCAGCATGAAGGCCAGTCAGGCGGTTCTGGCAATGGCCACGCTCAAAATGGTGTATTTTACATGCCACCTGCACAGGAGCCAGTCCAGCAGCACTGGCAACCATCTCGCTCGAATGTCTTTTCACATGCCACTGGCACAAGTGCCAGGAAGGCGATGTTGGTAACGATCACGCTCAAATGGTGCTATTTACGTGCCACCAGCATGGAAGCCAGACAGCTGCTCTGCAACGATCATGCTCGGACAGTGCTCTTAGTGCTCCACTGGTACAGGTGCCATCACGATTTTGCTTTCGCTTGTCCCAACAGGTCTTCAACAAACGAGGGAATAAAACGATTCCCAAGGTGCTGTTTGTTTCTGTTCTTGAGTTCATATCCACTATGTTCAACTTGGGTGGTAGACTAAACCTATCAACTGATTTAACACTACCACCTGGAATTTTCTCTGCCTTTAACTGAATCCACTCTGTTGCAAGCATTTTGGACTAAGACTTTGGTATGAGGATACCTTCTTCCGCCACTTTCCATTAACCTCAGAAGCTCTGTAAAGGATCATGGGTATTACCTTCTCTCATGACTAAAGGTATTGTATTTTCCAGCATACAAGTCAAATTTTTCAGACTAAAATTTACGGGAAAAAAGAAAAAAAGTAGTAGGTCAACAAAACAATTTTGGGGGATTAAAAGTTCCAAGTAAAATGCAGCGAGATCTGGAGCAATAGTGACAATATTTGAATGCTTCCACTACATTATATATTACATCAAGGTATATACTGGAAAATGTGGGATACCTGTTTCAAGAGCTGAATGCAAAATGAGAATTTACAGTATTTATATCAACATTCATGACAATATGCACAAGATTATATATCTACACTCATAACTATATACACCAGAGCATACACCTGTACCCATGATAATATGTACAAGACTATACCAAATTTTCCAGAATAGACATCAAATTTTTCAGCCCATGATTTACAGCCAAATAACATAGGTGGAGGTGCAATGGCCCAGTGGTTAGGGCAGCGGACTCACGGTCATAGGATCGCGGTTTCGATTCCCAGACCGGGCATTGTGAGTGTTTATTGAGCGAAAACACCTAAAGCTCCACGAGGCTCCGGCAGCGGATGGTGGCGAACCCTGCTGTACTCTTTCACTACAACTTTCTCTCACTCTTACTTCCTGTTTCTGCTGTGCCTGCAATTCAAAGGGTTGGCCTTGTCACACTGTGTCACGCTGAATATCCCCGAGAACTACGTTAAGGGTACACGTGTCTGTGGAGTGCTCAGCCACTTGCACGTTAATTTCACGAGCAAGCTATTCCGTTGATCGGATCAACTGGAACCCTCGACATCGTAAGCGATGGAGTGCCAACAACAACATAGGTTGACTTATACACCAAAAATTCCATGTGAAATGCAGTAGGATTTGGAAAGTGAAAATGTAATAGCACTGTTTGAATGTTTACACTGGATATTTGGGTATGCAGGTGTTTTGAAAATACCTCATGGAGTGACAACCATGCCCTGTATAGTTACAGGATGCCCTTTGGCAAGGCATAGCACCCGTTCAGCCACCCTGCCAGGAATACAGCAAAGTTATGGGACTGCAGCATGGGAGATTGTGAAAAGGTAGTGGAAAAGCTCAACTGAGCCAGTGGTGCTTCTTACATTGATGCCAAGAAGAAGAATCCTCGAAAACCAATGGTCAGGATCACCCAGCTCAAAGGAGTAACTACAAAGCATCCATAGGGTTGGCATCCATAGGGTTGGCATCCACAGTTGTGTAATCAGCTTAATGAAAGATTCAGTGTACTCAAGCTCCCAATTCATAATAATGGATTTGGATGGTGACAGAGAGCTATGGGAATCTGCAAAAGCAGCGTGACCGAAGAAGACAATATGTGTTTATGTTGTATACTACATTGACTGGTATTCTAGAAATTACAGTCAAAAAAATTAAAATGAATGTCAGGTATAACATAACTAGATTACACATACATGATGTATGATAAAACGTAAAAGTTAGTGTCAGTGTTGGTGGAAATTAACTGTAAGCAGGTTAATACTTTGATATCCTAGAAATTCCTTTCTCTGAAATTCAATTTAACCCTTTAGCATTTAATCTGGCCATATCTGGCCCAAATGTTCTATCTGTTTTATGTTAAAACTGACCAGATCCACCCTCTCACACGTACCCTACAAAGTCATTCTAAAAATATACAAGCACACCATTGAAATCTTGAAGCTACAAGATAATACATGATTAATTCAAAACAATTTGAATAAATAAGCAATACATTTGACAAAGAAATCTGAATGTTAAAGGTCTAAAGAAAGCACTCGTGAAAATTTTGGCTCTCCTGAACAAACAGATGGCAGGTTGGAAAACAACCACTCTTCAAGAAAAGAAAGATTTATATCGCATCAGCTTCTGTCAAACTCATGCTGAGATGCATGCTCCAACAGGAGACTGGAAAAGAATTTTGTTTTTCTTTTTAACCTTTGTCTACCAGAGAAAATGTATGTCACTAATTACCAACTTGGTCCAATGGACCCAATATTTTACTTTTAATTAAATTTTATTCAAACTACCGTTATTTCTTAATTACATTATATATGCTATCAGGTGAATGAAGAATTACTGTTTCTCACAAATTTTAATAAAAAAAAAAAATACAGCTTACAAAATATATCATAAATTTTAAAAATTACAAAAATGCAGAATTACAGCTCTTCATGGCAATGAATGCAGATAACATTGGAATGTTCTTGACAAACATGGATATTACAATTCTTGCATGTAGTACGAGTTTTCCTGTCTTTTTTGGGGCCACACAAAAAACATCTTCCTTTCTTTGGCTGAGGCACCCTTAGCAAGCATATTCTACTATAACCTTGGACCAATCAAAACCCAAAACCTTGTGAGTGGATTTGGTATACAGAAACTGAAAGCAGCCCATCATATAGTTGTGTGTGCATGTGTATGTGTTTATCTTCCACCACTGCTTGACAACTAATGTTAGTGCGTTTATGTCTCTGTAACTTAGTGGTTCAGCAAAAGAGATTGATACAATAAGTACCAGGCTTAGTGTATCAAGGCAGTGCCCCCAGCATAGCTGAAGTCTAACGACTGAAACAAATAAAATGTGAAGCTCATATGTAAATTTCAAGGCACACCCAATTTTATCTTTAAAAGATCTAACTATTACCATTGAGCTGTATATGGAAGCAAAGTGCTTTCTGCTACTTGACTTATTTGGATAACAACAGATACCATTCCTTATAATTCTATTACTTCAACAACATGCTTATATTCTGTGATACATTTCATAATATATAACATAATATCATGGTAAAACAGAATAAATAAACAGCAAATGTGATATGTATGTATATGTGTGCATACATACATATATATGTATATAATAAATATATATATACATATATAAAAATATATTTTTATACACACACACACACACACACACACACATATATACATATACTAGTTCATTCATTCTGCATCTATTTTTCCATGATGAACACGTATTGAGGCACTGCTTTACAGTTGGATGAACCTCATGTTATTAATCCTTACCTATTTTAGAAGCAAAGGAAATTTCATTCCGCTCATATTCGAAAACACAAAGCTGTGGGATGAGTTCTTAGCAGGGAATGTCAACAAACATCATGATTTGTTTTTGGCTCTATACTTTTCATGACAGACACAGCATGCGAGACATAAGCAGACACAGAAATGCACATACAGATGCACACACAGACATGTAAGCCTTTCTTTTATCTTGGACACTTGCTTCAGTCATTTGACTGTGGCCATGCTGGGGCACTTCCTTGAAGGGTTTTAGCGAAAGAAATTGGCTACAAGACTTATTTTCTTAAGCCTAGTATTTATTTTATCGGTTTCTTTTGCTGAACAGCTAAGTTATGGGGAAATAAACACACCAGCACCAGTTGTCAAGCTGTTGTCCTCTTTAAAAGCACCCACTCCAAGTAGTGGGTGCTTTTACGTGCCACCGGCATGAGGGCCAGTCAGGTGGTACTAGCAATGGCCACACACAAATGGTGTTTTTTACGTGCCACATGCACAGGAGCCAGTCCAGTGGCACTGGCAACGACTTCACACAAATGTTTTTCACGTGCCACCAGCACAAGTGCCAGTAAGGCTACGCTGGTAACGACCATGCTCGAATGGTGCTTTTTATGTGTCACCTGCACAGAAACCAGTCAGTTGCTCTAGTAGCAATCCCTCTAGTTTCCATCCACTCACAAGGCCCTGGCTGGCCCGAGACCACAGTAGAAAACACCTGTCCAAAGTGCTACGCAGTAGGACTGATGTATATATATATATATATATATATATATATATATATATATATATATATATATATATATATATATCATCATCATCATCATCATCGTTTAACGTCCGCTTTCCATGCTAGCATGGGCTGGACGATTGACTGAGGACTGGTGCAACCGGATGGCTACACCAGGCTCCAATCTAATTTGGCAGAGTTTCTACAGCTGGATGCCCTTCCTAACGCCAACCACTCAGAGAGTGTAGTGGGTGCTTTTACGTGTCACCCGCACGAAAACGGCCACGCTCGAAATGGTGTCTTTTATGTGCCACCCGCACAAGAGCCAGTCCAGGGGCACTGGCAACAATCTTGCTCAAAAACCCTACGAGGCCAGTCAGGCGGTACTGGCAACAGTCACGCTCAGGATGGTACATCTTATGTGCCACCCGCACAAGAGCCAGTCCAGGGGCACTGGCAACGATCTCACTTGGCTTGCCGAGTCTTCTCACGCACAGCACATTTCCAAAGGTCTCGGTCAGTAGTCATCGCCTCGGTGAGGCCCAATGTTCGAAGGTCTTGCCTCACCACCTCAGCCCAGGTCTTCCTGGGCCTACCTCTTCCACGGCTTCCCTCCACTGTTAGGGAGTGGCACTTTTTCACGCAGCTATCCTCATTCATTCTCACCACATGTCCAAACCAGCGCAATCGTCTCTCTTGCACACCACTACTGACGCTTCTTATGTTCAGCTTTTCTCTCAAGATACTTACACTCTGATGGGTATGCACATTTACATTACACATCCAGCGGAGCATACTGGCTTCATTCCTTGCGAGCTTACGCATGTCCTCAGCAGTCACAGCCCATGTTTTACTGCCATGTAGCATGGCTGTTTGTACACATGCGTCATACAGTCTGCCTTTTACCCTGAGTGAGAGTCCCTTTGTCGCCAGCAGAGGTAAGAGCTCTCTAAACTTGGCCCAGGCTATTCTTATTCTAGCAGTTACACTTTCAGCGCACCCACCCCCACTACTAACTTGGTCACCCAGATAGCGGAAGCTATCAACTACCTGTTGTTTTTCTCCCTGGAATGAGATAGAAGTTGTTTCCTGTTTGTTTACAGTGTTTACTGCACCTGAACATCTGCCACATACAAAGACTAACTTTGTAGTTAATCTGCCTTTGATATTGCTGCACCTCTTATGTGTCCATAGCTTGCACCGGGAACATCTTATAGAGTTACTACCTACTCCTTTACTGCATACTGAGCAGGGCCATCTACCTGAAGGGGTTTGTGTTTTATCTACCTTCCTTCTTATTAGGATTTGGGTTTTTGCTAGGTTGACTCTAAGGCCCTTCGATTCTAGTCCTTGCTTCCACACCTTAAACTTCTCCTCTAGTTCTGATAGTGACTGCGCAATTAGTGCAAGGTCATCAGCATAGAGGAGCTCCCAGGGGCAACCTGTCTTGAATTCCTCTGTGATCGCCTGGAGGACTATGATAAATAGGAGGGGGCTGAGGACGGAACCTTGGTGGACCCCTACCTCTACCCGGAATTCATTACTGTACTCATTTCCAACCTTCACCTTACTGACAGTATCTCTGTACATGGCTCGCACAGCTCTCACTAACCATTCTTCTATCCCAAGTTTCCTCATTGACCACCAGATAAGGGATCAGGGGACCCTGTCAAAGGCTTTCTCCATGTCAACGAAGGCCAGGTACAGAGGTTTATCTTTAGCTAGATATTTCTCCTGCAGCTGTCTCACTAGAAATATGGCATCAGTGGTGCTTTTATCTGGCACGAACCCAAACTGCATCTCATCTAAATTGATTTGCTCCCTAATTAGTTGGGCTATGACCCTCTCCGTAACTTTCATAACCTGATCTAACAGCTTGATGCCTCTGTAATTATTAGTGTCTAAAGCGTCACCTTTGCCTTTGTAGCAGTTTACTATGGTGCTGCTACACCAGTCATTGGGTATGACTCCTTCGTGTATCACCTGGTTCGTAATACGGGTGACTAGGCTGTAACCAACACTGCCAGATATTTTGAGCAACTCTGCAGTGATTCCTGATGGGCCGGGGCTATATATATGTATATGTATATGTATATATATCTATATATATATATATATATATATATATATATATATATATATATATATATATATATATAAAGTACTAAATGTGTGATAGATGCAGAGTCTGTTACTTACTTTTATTAACCAATGGGTCCCTGACAATAGTACAATTGTTTCTTTTCGTTTGTGAATCTCTTCAAAGGCAGTCTGGCCTTTGAAGTAATATGAGAAGGTATTGAAACATCTGTGCTGCTGTAAGGTATCAGGTGGTTGTACATACATACATACATATATATATACACACACACACACACTCATATTTACATACACACACACACACACACATACACATATACATGCATAGAAGTATGAGTACATCTATATGCACACATGTATGCATGCATTTGTGTTTTACTGCTCAGTCAATCATTATATTTTATTTTCCTATTTTAGTTGTAATTTCAGCTTTGGCTCTTTCTCTCCTTTTTTCTTCTTCTTTTCTACTCTTCTTCTCTCTTTTCCTTTTTCTTTATTTTCTTTCTTTGTTTTCTTTCTGTTGTTAGAGATGTCAGTCTTCCATCATTACAAATTTTTCATTTAGTATCATGTTTTGAAAATTTTCCTGATAATTTTTGTTATTGGTACATATTTAGTTAAGAAGTTTGCTTTCACATCCTCAGTTACAGATTTGATCTCACCTTGCTCCAGCTAGGGCATGTATCTAATGCAATAACTTCAAATTGACAAATGCGTTGTAAGTAAAATTAGCAAACAGAAACTTTATGGAAGCTTGACACGTGTGTGTGTGTGTGTGTGTACATGTATTCACATGCACGCACATGTGTGTGTATGTATGAACGCCTAAATATGTATGGTTGCATGTGTGTTTGTCTTTTTAATCTTCACTTTGATATATTTCCCTTTCTTTATTCTCTGTTCTCTTCTAACTTGCAAGTTACTTAGCAACTTCACTAGCACTAATGGTACAGAAAAAAAAAAAGCACCCAGTACACTCTGTAGAGTGGTTGGTGTTAGGAAGGGCATCCAACCATAGAAACTATGTCATTGATGACATTGGAGTTGAAAGCAGCCCTGTAGCTTACTGGTTCCATTGAATAACCAGCCTATGCCAGTATGAAAAGCGAATGTTAAATGCTAATATTGATGATATATACATACATAGATGCATACATACATACACACACACACATATATATATATATCATATATATATATATATGTACAATAAGATATGATATATTAACATATTTAAAATGTACTACATATATTATAATATAGGTGGCTCATTAGCAATTAAAACTAAAGGCAAGTTAATAAACAGGGGTACAAAATAGCACTGGGAATTGCTAGAAATAGGAGTCAAAATGGCTCAAAATAGCCACACAGAGCACTAACCGTCAATTCATGACGTTAGTGTCCTGTGTGGCTATTCTGAGTTGTTTTGACACCTATTTCTAGCAATTGCCGGTACTATTTTGTACCCATGTTTACAGGTTGTGGTCTCAAAGCGACGAAAATATTTTGACAAATTAAATTTAAATGTTGAAGTAAATCAAATGGTTTTTGTGTGTTTTTAAATGGCTTATAAACACCTCCCACACTGTAATTGCTTTTGTTTCAGCACACAATCTCAGATCAGGTCACTTGCTATGCAAGTACATCTCCGTAATATATATATATATATATATATATACATATGTATATATATATAGTTTAAAGATCCAATAGAAGGAGAATCAACAAAGAAAGTACTCCATCCAGTGAGAGATAAATACCAATTAAAATGCATAATTCAAAGAGCTACTAATAGTTTTATGCTATTATGATATTTGAACAAATACGCCATGTATCTGAAAGCAATATTTCAGCCTGAAATAGCATAATAGCATGAAACTATTAGCAGCTCTGTCAGTTGTGTATTTAAACTCACACACACACACACACACACACACACACACACACACACACATATATATATATATATATATACATATATATATATATATATATATATATATATATATATATAAAATATAAATATATGCATATATCCATAAATATATGTACATACCTACATATATATGTATATATACATGCATATATGGGTACAGGACATCAAAAAAAACGTTGAACACAATGGGAAACAAAAACATAGAAAACAAACTTTTTTTGAACAACGAAAAAACAAACAGAGAAACAAGACATGCAACATAAAGAGTATACCCCTTTGTCAGTTGTCCCTGTTTCATCTACTTCACGTTTCAAAGGCAAGGACAATAAGTGACATCGTTGAAAGAGTCCTACCTGTAAAGCAAATTAAATAAGATTTGGGAGTTTTTGCGGAGGGTGAAAGTGTTAACAAGAATAGGACAGTGAGAACAAGACAGTAAAAACAAACAGTGAGGGCTATTGAGCCAAGATGATAGAAAAATTATTATGAACGCTATGTAGACGAACTATGAGAGAAGAGACAGAAAAAAGCACGTCTTTTCTTTAGGAAGGCAGTGGACAGAAAGAGAGATCCCCTTTCGTCATGTATCAGAGACAAGAGAGTCAAGGAGGAAGAGTGAGAGAGAGAGGGAATGATGAAAGGGAGAGAAGAATAGGGAAAGGGTGGGAAAGAAAAGCAGAAAGGATGAAGAACAAGAGAGGGAGAGAGATAGACAGAGAAGAGATAGTAGAAGAGTGCGCATCGCAATTATTAAGATAAAACTTACTTGGAAAAGGATGCGTAGCGTTCGATCCATACATATATGTACATACCTACATCTATATGTATACATACGTGCATATATGGATACAGGACATCAAAAAAACGTTCAACACAAAGAGAAACGAAAACATAAAAACAAAAACGTAGAAAACGAACTTATACCCTTCGTCAGTTGTCCCTGTTTCACCTACTCCGCGTTTCGAAGGCAAGGACAATATACGACTTCGTTGAAACACTCCATATATATATATATATATATATATATATATATATATATATATATATATATATATATATATATATATATAAGGTTGGTAACTAAGTTCCCACCATTTTATTTTAATTTAATTTTCTTTAAAAGTTGAATAAAAAATAACAACTAATTAAGCAATAATGTATTCACCCTTGTTGTTTACAACTTCTTCCCAACGTTCAACAAGATTTTCAATGCTTCGTTGGTAGAAATCACCCAATTTCGACTCGAAAGTTTGATCCAGCCAAGCTCTTAATTCTGCATCAGTACTGAATGAAACTCCGTGCATAGCATTTGAAAGACATCGAAAGAGGTGGAAATCTGTTGGTGCCAAATCAGAAGAGTACGGCATGTGGCAGCACTTCCCAGCCATGCATTTGAAAGGCTTCCTTGGTCATATTGGCAATATGAGGGCAGGCATTGTCATGCAGCAGAAGAACTTCATGCTGCCGATTAGGTCTTTTCTCTTGAATTGCCGTGTTGAGTCGTTCCATCTGTTGAACATAGAGTTCCGCGTTGACCATTTGGTTCCAATTCGTAATGGATAATCCCTTCCCAGTCCCACCATATGCACAACATCGTTTTATGTATATGGAGATCTTGTTTCACGTGGGGTGTCACTTATTTACTGGGGCTAAGCCATTCTTTATGCTGCTTCATATTGATGTACAGGCACCATTTTTCGTCACCCATAACAATTCAGTAAAGAAATCGTTGCTTGTGTCCATGAGTTGAGCGGTGATGAACAAGCAAATCAGTGGAGATTGTGGCTCATTGATTTTTGTTGTTGTCACTTAAAGCATGCGGAACTCATGCTCCATACTTCTGAACCTTTCCCATCGAGTGAAGATGCTTCTCTATAGCAGTGTGGGAGCATTCCATTTTCTCTGCTAGCTCTCTTGTTGTTTGACGAGAATTTTCATGCAAAAGTTGATTTAATCGCTCTTCATCGAACTCAATTGGACAGCCAGAACAAGGTGCGTCTTCGAGGTCAAAATTTCCATTTTTGAACTTGGCATACCAATCACGAGTGGTTCTTTCAGGTATGGCACCCTCTCCATACACAGCACAAATGTCGCGAGCAGCTTTTGCCGCCTTAGAACCTTGATTAAAAGCAAAAAGGAGGTGTCGAAAATGCTCGTTTTTCTTAACTTGACATCCAATTTTAATGATCTGAAAAGAAACAAAAAAGAACAAAATAGATTCCAAAATGATTCAAAAATAGAATTCTCGAAAAAAATCGATTCCAAAATTTAAAAACGCAATAAATTCCAGGATTTAAAAAAATGGCAGGAACTTAGTTGCAAACCCAATATATTATACGTCAAAATTACCCCTGCTGGCAACAAAGGGACTCTCACTCAGAGTAAAAGGCAGACTGTATGACGCATGCGTACGTACAGCCATGCTACATGGCAGTGAAACATGGGCTGTAACTGCTGAGGACATACGTAAGCTCGCAAGGAATGAAGCCAGTATGCTCCGTTGGATGGGTAATGTCAATGTGAATACCCGTCAGAGTGTAAGTATCTTGAGAGAAAAGCTGAACATTAGAAGCATCAGTTGTGGTGTGCAAGAGAGACGATTGCGCTGGTATGGACATGTGGTGAGAATGGATGAGGATAGCTGCGTGAAAAAGTGCCACACCCTAACAGTTGAGGGAACCCGTGGAAGAGGTAGGCCCAGGAAGACCTGGGCTGAGGTGGTGAGGCAAGACCTTCGTACATTGGGCCTCACCGAGGCGATGACTACTGACCGAGACCTTTGGAAATGTGCTGTGCGTGAGAAGACCCGGCAAGCCAAGTAAGATCGTTGCCAGTGCCCCTGGACTGGTTCTTGTGCGGGTGGCACATGAGATGCACCATTTTGAGCATGGCCGTTGCCAGTACCGCCTGACTGGCTCCCGTAGGATTTTCGAGCGAGATCGTTGCCAGTGCCCCTGGACTGGCTTGTGCGGGTGGCACATAAAAGACACCATTTCGAGCGTGGCCGTTTTCGTGCGGGTGACACGTAAAAGCACCCACTACACTCTCTGAGTGGTTGGCGTTAGGAAGGGCATCCAGCTGTAGAAACTCTGCCAAATTAGACTGGAGCCTGGTGTTGCCATCCGGTTTCACCAGTCCTCAGTCAAATCGTCCAACCCATGCTAGCATGGAAAGCGGACGTTAAACGATGATGATGATGATGATGATGATGATGATGATGATATCCTTGATCTCCTGTTGCTTATTTTGATTTTATTGACCTTACTTCCAGCTGTGCAGATAATACCGGACTGAGTTGGTACTTCAACTTAAGTACCTAATTCAACTGAATCTCAATTATATATATATATATATATATATATATATATCATTACCATCAGTTAACATCCATTGTCTATGCTGGCATAGGTTGGACGGTTTGACCAGGGCTAATATATATATATGATGGGCTTCTTTCTGTTGCCATCTACCAAATCCACTCATAAGGCTTTGGTGGACCAAGGTTATAGTAGTAGACACTTACACAAGGTATTGTGCAGTAGGCCTGAACCCAAAACTATGAGGTTGGGAAGTAAGCTTCTTACCATGCAGCTAATGTATATAAAAAAAAACCATATGAACTCCAGTTGAGAACCACTGCTCTAACGATTCCTCCAACACATTGCCTTATTTATGCTCCTAATATAGTGGTGAAATCTTAGGAATATTACTATATTGGGTCTTTTCTTTAGCTATTTTCAGCCAATCAAGCCAGAATGCTGGAACCTACTGACCATAATGAAAGCCATAGTTTTTCACTGACATATTCCATCATTTACATGAACACACGTCACTCAAACAAAAACACAAACAAAAACACAGATATGTATCTGTGTGAGAACACTCTTACACAGACACGTAAATACTAATACACACCCGCATTATCAAATGCATGCATTCACACAGACTTCAAATAGATGCATACAGGAACACATGCATACACATACATTATGAAAATAATATTATATTTTTATGTTAATTAACACGCAAGAATTATGGCAAAACATACAAATCATTTTATGCTCGCATCAATTGGTGTTTAAAAAAATGTCTAGAATTTCTCTTTAGTTATTCCATATTTTTCTCATAAAGATTTAAGTAAATGTGAATTCTGTGACGTTCTGCTGAATATGAGTTTTATTTAATGCAAAATTTTGTTTTAAACCGTAATGATTCTCTGTTGACTTTATTATAATTTATTAACAGAAATTGCTATGTATTTTTGTAACTCAGTAACACATTAATAACATTTAAATCTTTTTAAGATGATGAGGTGGCAGGATTGTTAGTATGCCAGGCAACGTGCATAGTGGCATTTCATCCATTCTTATGTTCTGAGTTCAAATTCTGCCAAGGTCGACTTCACCTTTCATCATTTTAGCGTCAATAAAATAAGTACCAGTAGAGTACTGGGATCAATGTAATTGACTAAATGCCTCCTCCAAAATTGCTGGCCTCGTGCCAAAATTTGAAACTAATATTTAAATTCTTTGATGTGATGAGCAGGTAGAACTTAACGAGTCAGACAAAATACTCAGTTGCATTTTCTTCTGGTTCCGTATACCTGGTTCCAAATTCAATTCAAGATGACATTGTCTTTCATTCTTTCGGAGTTGGTAAAATAGATACCCATTGAACATTGGGGGTTAATGTAATTGACTTACCTCTGCCTTCAAAAAATTATGAGTGTGCCCATCAGTGTATGTGTGTGGGTGTGGGGGGAGATTGGAAGGGAATAGGAAGGGACAAGAGGTGGGTAGAGGGAAAGGGCAAAGAAAATGGTTGTGGGCATGCATGTAGGTATAAAGATAGGACCTAGGGGAAGAAGGGGTGGAGGAATAAGAGGAAATAAGTGTATCATCTTGGAGCAAGCAGAAGAATGTATAGTATAGCACACACACACAAGTTGCTAGAAGATGATAGAAGTTTGCTCCCCTGTTTGTAATATATATTGGGTGCAGATTGCATCACCAACTAGCTAGAGGAGGCATCCACTTGGGGTTAAAAATGGTAGTAACATCAGTTCCTACGGAACAGCCATGTTTAAGTGGTTACAAACATAACTTCTCAGTATAGTTACTACTTTCATCTCTTACAGAGATTTTCTAACTAGCTACTTTGCTTGCTATATGTATACATGCATATATACAAATACATGTGTGTTTGTATGTGTATATAGTCATTGTATAACCAGTGTGTTTGTGTGCGTATGTGTGTGTGTGTGTGTATACATACATACACACACACACACACACACACACACACACACACACACACATACAAATATACAGATATATAGAGTGGGCCAACAGTCATACACTAAAACATCTGACATGTTATTTATATTATTATTATTATTATTGTTATTGTTGTTGGGATGTTTGACTGGGCTGGCATGTCGGAAGGCTGTGCCAGGCTCCAGTCTGATTTGGTATGTTTTTCTATGGCTGGATGCCCTTCCCAATGCCAACAACTCTGAGAGTGTAATGGGTGCTTTTACATGTCACCAGCACGGGTGCCATTTGCATGACACTGGGGTGCATTTACATGCCACTGGCATGGGTGCTAATTTGCTTGACACCGGTATCTGCTACGACTGCAATTTTGTTCAGCTTCATGGGTCTTCTTCTCAAGCATGACATAATGCCAAAGGTCATGGTCATTGCCACCATGAGGCCCAACACTCGAAAGGAACACAACCACTTTGCAAATATGTATTTTTTTATTTGTTTCAGTCATTAGACGGCAGCCATGCTTGAGAACCGCCTTGAAATTTTAGTCAAATGGACCAACCCTAGTACTTATTTTATAAGATTGGTATTTATTCTATCAGTTGCTTTTGCCAAATCGAAAAGTTACAGTGACATAAATACACTAACACCGATTGTCAAGCAGTGGTGGGGGGACAAACACAGATACAAACACACACACACACACACACACACACACACACACACACACACACACACACACACACACACACACACACACACACACATATACATACATATATATATACAACAGGCTTCTTTCAGTTTCCATCTACTATATCTACTCACGACTGAACACGGTATCATGTGGTTGGGAAGCAAGCTTCTTATGACACAACCATACCTGCACCTATTTACGTGCATGTGTGTATGTATATGTGGTCACAGCAACACCTCACCCAACACGAAACGGACCATTCTTGACAGGCCTCCACCTTACTCACTGAATGCTCACAATTGCCAATTCAGCCACTAAGAATAGCTGCATATAACTCCAACAGCCTGCATTGGGTTTCCATTAATAGAAATGCTGTCATTTCTTGTTGCTGCCATAGAAGTTATCTGTCTTTGTGTTTGTCTTTTGCTTGTTTCACTCATTTGACTGTGGCCATGCTGGGGCAACACCTTGAAGGGCTTAGTCAAAAAGATCAACCTCAATACTTGCTTTTTAATTCTGGTGCATATTGTATTAGTTTGTTTTGCTGAACTGCTAAGTTACAGGGACATAAACAAACCAACACCAGTTCGTCAAGCATTGGTGGGGGATAAACACAAACACAAGAATGCATGCACACACACACACACACACACACACACACACACACACGAGGGTATTCTTACAGTTTCCATCTACCAAATCCACTCATAAAGCATTTCAATTACTCAGCAGACATTCCACCCACACTTGTGTAGCTTTCCCCTGTTGTCGCTAAGATATCACTGCACACATGTGATTGCAACAGCCAATCAGATGTTTAACTCTTTTGGTAACATAGAAGCCATTGCTTCCCACCTTGTACCTCAAATGGAGATATTGCTGATGCATGAAATACCATGCTTCATTGACATCAAGTGACATTGATAACCACGTGGAGTGTTAAATCTGTTGTTACTGGATTACAACTACAGCAATATGACCTGAGCTCACCTATTAAGTTCTCCCAGCAAGAATAAATCTATTTCGTTTTTTTTTTCCACTTTGTCTCCATAAGTTTGTGGAGTTGGTTGTGTCTTCTAATGTCCACAAAACTTTTAGTAACATGAGAAATGCCTTGTGAGAAGGTTTGGTAGATGGAAACTGTAAGAATCTCCTTGTGTGTGTGCGTGTGTGTGTTTGTGTGTGTGTATGTGTTTGTCTGTGTGTGTGTGTGTGTGTGTGTGTGTGTGTGTGTGTGTGTGTTGTGTGTATGTTTGTGTATGTGTGTGCATGCATTCTTGTATTTGTGCTTATCCCCCACCAATGCTTGACAAACCGGTGTTGGTTCGTTTATGTCCCTGTAACTTAGCAGTTCAGCAAAACAAACAAATACAATAAGTACCAGACTTAAAAAATAAGTATTGAGGTTGAACAGTGTTCTACCAATGAAATTTAGTCAAAGAATTAATTGGACAGGCTCATTACAATGAACAATCAATAGTGTTCGTGTGCATAGGTCTAAGATCATGTTCATAATTCACCCTTTATTGGCAGACCATTGACATAATGTCATTAAGGCCTTGCAATGAGGATTATCCTCCACACTTCTCTTAGCAAAGAGAAGGGTCCTGTCAGAGGGCCCTGATTGATCTGGGAAAGGTGATATGAATTCCTTCCCCTCTCTGGTGAATTGCACAACCACTCTAGTAGCTACAAAGAGTGGGATCCCAAGGTTTTCTTTGATTTTATGCTATGTCCAACTTCAGAATGCCCCACAATATGGCCTCTTTGAAATTCAGACAGTTCCAAGGCTTCTTTTGTACATGGCATTATTAAACAGTCACATACAGAACCCAAAACATAAAAATGTCAATTAATAAAAGAATATAAACCTTTACAAATTAGAATAAACATAAAACGATGTTTCATGTGGTGTCTATTTACTTCTGTCATGTCTGTGCGTATATATATATATATATATATATATATGCATGTCTGTATCTATGTGTGTGTGTGTGTGTGTTTTTGTGTTTGTGTTTGTCCCCCATCACCACTTGATAGCTGCTCTTGGTGTGTGATTATGTCTTTGTAACGTAAGCAGCTCAGCCAAAGAGACCGATAGAATAAGTACTAGGTCGATTTGTTCCACTAAAACCCTTCAAGGTAGTGCTCCAGCATGATTGCAGTCAAATGACTGAAACAAGTAAAAGATAAAAAAGAAAATAACAGTAACAAAAACACTGATTTGATTTGCTGACAATAAGACCACATTTTCAAAAATTTTCAGAACATGCCACACACTATTCCCTTTCTCTCTTTCCCCTCTGTCTTTCACTTCCTCTCTCTCTCTCTCTCTCTCTCTCTCTCTCTCTCTCTCTCACTCTCTCCTTCTCTCATTCTCTCTCTCTTCTCTCTCTCTCTCTCTCTCTCTCTCTCTCTCTCGTCTCTCTCTCTCCTCTCTCTCTCTCTCTCTCTCTCTCCTCTCTCTCTCTCCTCTCCCTCTCAATCATCTACACATGGTTGAATAAATAAGTTATTACTAGTTCAACATCATAAAACAAACAGACAAAAAGCAACAGTGCTGTTTTTTTTGGAGCAATACTGCTTAGAATGGTTTACACAATACGCAGGCAATATTACCTCTGTCTCTATCAGTCTCTGCCCCCTCCCACTTTCTCTCTCTCTCTCTCTCCTTCACACACACTCACACACACCACACACACACACACACACACTCACATATATATGTTGTTAACAAATAAACTATTGCTAGTTTAACAAAGCAACAATAAAATAACTGGTGCCACTTTTTTGGGGCAATGCAGCTTAGATTAACTCCATAATATTACAGAGTTCGTTCACAGTCTCATTCTCCTCTCTCTATATATCTCTCCCCCCCTTTCCCACTCTCTCTCTCTTCCTCTCTCCTTTTTCTCTCACATGTCCTTACATACATCTCTTTTATCACTTTTATTTATTTATATATTTTTTTAATATTTCTTATTTCGCGTTTCTGTCATCAGAATATAGCATACTCCAGGGAAGAAACCAATATGCTGCAATTGTTTCATATAACATGCCCAACATGGCAAGAATTACAGAAAATGTCACAATCATTTTACAATTCTGTAACAATTTTTTTTTATCTACTTATTTTTCCTTATCCTTCACTTTTTTCTATCTACATTTTTTCTTCTTTTTATCTATTTATTTATTTATTGCATACTGAAACTTTTCAGTTTTTGCTTTTACTTAACTGAAAATACATTTTAAAAATTTCATGTCTTTACAGAGAAGAACCAACTTCTCAATAAATATATTTCTTTATTATTATTATTATATTTTATTATTAATATTTATCAATTTTATTATTATAATTATTACTCTTTTACTTGTTTCAGTCATGTGACTGTGGCCATGCTAGAGCACCACCTTTAGATGAGCAAATCAACCCCAGGACTTATTCTTTGTAAGCCTAGTACTTATTCTATCGGATACTTTTGCCGAACCGCTAAGTTACAGGGACTTAAACACAAAAGCATCGGTTTTCAAGCAATGCTAGGGGGATAAACACAGACACACAAACACACACACACGGACACACATACACATATATATACATATATACGACGGGCTTCTTTCAGTTTCCGTCTACCAAATCCACTCACAAGGTTTTGGTTGGCCCGAGGCTATAGTAGAAGACACTTGTCCAAGGTGCCATGCAGTGGGACTGAACCCAGAACCATGTGGTTCGTAAGCAAGCTACTTACCACACAGCCACTCCTATGCCTGTATTATTATTATTATTATTATTATTATTATTATCATTATTATAATTATTATTATTATTATTATTATTATTATAATTATTATTATTATTATTATTCAGTAGTTTTATTTTTATAACGTGCTTTCACTTCACTACCGAGCGCAGCTCTGTGCGCCTTGGGTATGTGCTGTGGTTTGCTGTGGTGCTCTTATGTTTACTGTATTGAAAGTGTTTTGCGTAGAATGTGTGCAGTGCCCAGCAGTGCAATTTTCTGTATGTTATATATATTTGTAAGTCCTGGTGTTTTTGTTATGTATTTGTCTGAATATTTTTTTATTATACCTACTATGATAGGAATTGTTTCTGCTTTTAGATTCCACATTCGAGTTACCTCTATTTCCAGGTCTTTGTATTTTGAAAGTTTCTCCATTTCTTTTAGGGAAACGTTGTCATCTGCTGGTATTGATACATCAATTAGAAAACATTTTTTTCCTTCATGATCTTTGACAACAAAATCTGGTCTATTGGCCTTAATTTCTCTATCTGTGTGTATTGGCATATCCCTGAGTATGGTTGCCTTCTCGTTTTCTGTGACCTTTTCTGGCGTGTGTTTATACCATCTTTTTTCTGTTGTTATTCCATAGTGTTGGCATAGCTTCCAGTGTATATAGGTCCCAGCTCTGTCGTGTCTGTGAATATATTCCTTCTTAGCCAGGACTGGGCAGCCAGAGATAATATGATTTATTGTTTCTTGTCCATTGCCACATATTTCTGCAGTTACTTGTTATGTTTCTTTTCATTATATGTTTTTGGTAATTTCTGGTGGGGAAGCTTTGGTCTTGTGCAGCAATTAAAAATCCTTCAGTCTCTGCTTTGAGTCCTGAGCTTCTCAACCATTGCTGGGATTTTTCTCTGACTATTTCTTTTGCATTTAGTTTAGCCCAGTATTTATCATGTTGGGGCTTTTCTTGCCATCATTTTATCATGGTCCATTGCTGTTCTAGTTTTAGTTTGGATTTCATTTGTTTTATAGCTTTTGTTGTTTCTTCTTCCCCCATTATTGTTATTATTATTATTATTATTATTATTATTATTATTATTATTATTATTATTATTATTATTATCATTGGCGACAAAGGGACTCTCACTCAGAGTAAAAGGCATACTGTATGACGCATGCGTACGAACAGCCATGCTACATGGCAGTGAAACATGGGCTGTAACTGCTGAGGACATACGTAAGCTCGCAAGGAATGAAGCCAGTATGCTCCATTGGATGTGTAATGTCAATGTGAATACCCGTCAGAGTGTAAGTATCTTGAGAGAAAAGCTGAACATTAGAAGCATCAGTTGTGGTGTGCAAGAGAGACGATTGCGCTGGTATGAACATGTGGTGAGAATGGATGAGGATAGCTGCGTGAAAAAGTGCCACACCCTAACAGTTGAGGGAACCCGTGGAAGAGGTAGGCCCAGGAAGACCTGGGCTGAGGTGGTGAGGCAAGACCTTCGTACATTGGGCCTCACCGAGGCGATGACTACTGACCGAGACCTTTGGAAATGTGCTGTGCGTGAGAAGACCCGGCAAGCCAAGTAAGATCGTTGCCAGTGCCCCTGGACTGGTTCTTGTGCGGGTGGCACATGAGATGCACCATTTTGAGCGTGGCCATTGCCAGTACCGCCTGACTGGCTCCCGTAGGATTTTCGAGCGAGATCGTTGCCAGTGCCCCTGGACTGGCTTGTGCGGGTGGCACATAAAAGACACCATTTCGAGCGTGGCCATTTTCGTGCGGGTGACACGTAAAAGCACCCACTACACTCTCTGAGTGGTTGGCGTTAGGAAGGGCATCCAGCTGTAGAAACTCTGCCAAATTAGACTGGAGCCTGGTGTTGCCATCCGGTTTCACCAGTCCTCAGTTAAATCGTCCAACCCATGCTAGCATGGAAAGCGGACGTTAAACGATGATGATCATCATCATCATCATCGTTATTATTATTATTATTTATCATTTATTATTATTATTATTATTATTATTATTATTATTATTATTGTTATTATATTTTATCATTAATATTTATCAATTATTACCATTATTATTACTATTATTATTATTATTATTATTATTATTATTATTATTATTATTATTATTATTATTTATCAATTATTATTATTATTATTATTATTATATTTTTATTATTATTTATCAATTATTATTATTATTATTATTATTATTATTAATATTATTATTATTATTATTATTATTATTATTATTATTATTATTATTATCAATATTATTATTATTATTATTATTATTATTATTATTATTATTATTATTATTATTATTATTATCATTATTATTAAAGCAGTGAGCCGGCAGAATTGTTAGCATACTAGATGAAATGCCTAGTGGTATTTTGCCTGTTACTACATTCTGAGTTCAAATTCCATGAGGTTGACTTTTGCCTTTCATCTTTTCAGGGTCAATGAAATAAATACCAGTCAAGCACTGGGTTCAATATAATCGACTTAACCCTCCCCCTCCAAAAAAAAAAAATTTCAGGCCTTGCGCTTATAGCAGAAAGGATTATTATTATCATTAAGGTGGTGAGCTGGCAGAATTGTTAAGAATGTCAGGCAAAATGCTTAGTGGCATTTTGTCTGTCTGTACATTCTGAGGTCAAATTACGCTGGGGTTGACTTTACTTCCATTCTTTCGGGATCACTTAAAATAAGTGCCAGTTGAGTACTGGGGCCAATGTAATCAACTTATCCTCTCCTCAAAAATTGCTGGCCTTGCACCGAAATTTGAAACTATTATTATTACTATTATTATCAAGGCAGTGAACTGACAGAATCATTAGAATGTTAGACAAAATGCTCAGCAGTATTTTGCCTGTCACAACTTTCTGAATTCAAATTCCACCAAGGTCAACTTTGCTTTTCATTCTTATGAGACTGATAAATTAAGTATCAGTGAAACACTGGGGTCGATGTAACTGACTAGTCCCTTCCCCCAAAATTTCAGACCTTGTATTATTATTATTATTGTTTTTCTTCTTCTTTCTTCAAATTTTCTTCCATTTCTCACCGAGTGTTTCCCGTACACCTAGGGCAGAGAAACTCATCGTATGCATTTCTAGTTTACACACACAAATTCACAGGTAAAATATGTATTTAAAGAAAATTAATAAACAAATAAATTCATGAATGGATGTTGTTTTCACAGCGATAATGCTCTTCTCAGTACATGAGTCGTTTTGTTATGATATATAGTTTAGCATTCAGTTTTCTTAATATTGTGTCCAACATTCAATTTTTTGTGATACTACATGTGTTTTAGAATCCCACCCCCTTATTTGTGTGTGAGTGTGTGTGTGAGAGAGAGAGAGTGTGTGTGCTGAGAGAGAGAGTGTGTGTGTGTGTATGCACGTGCATGAATGTGCGCGCACATGTGTGTGTGTGTGTGTGTGTGTGTGTGTGTGTGTGTGTGTGTGTGTGTTATATTTTGACATACACTAAGTGTGATGTTAAGTTATGCTTTTAAAGATTTTTCATAGAAATCTTATTTTCATTATAAATTTACTGAAATTTTTAATTGAATAAATGCAGTGTTGTTCTCATTTTTCCTTCTTTATTTTATCTTTCAAATGAATCATTCATTTTCAATACTGAAAATGTGTTTCAGCAATTTATGTAATAAATATTTTTATTATTATTATCTAGATCGAACAAAAAGGCTGAATGAGGAAAAATATACAAACAAGAAAGAAAAGAGTTTGTTTTAGATATGGATTTGTGTTTGCAGTTACCGTTCAGGAAAATAGGACAATAGTGTATTCTAAGTCACTGAGTAATCTAAATAAAAACAAGATCGAGATGTTTTATGATTGTGGTCAGTCATGTATATCTATATTTTTGAAGCAGTGCTTTGATATATTCAAATGGTGTGAAATAAATATTTAAAAGTAATTTATTGTGTCTATGAGTCATGCTTTGTATTCAAAGTTGTCATGAACAGTAAAATATTTACCAGTCATAATAGTCAAATATTTTAATTTTGATCTTAACATTACCTGTTCTTTATTATAACCAAGATTTTTTAAGTGAAGGGAAATGGTTCACGATCTTTTCAGTGTAAAGGGCATATTTTACTGAAATAAATTTTCCCACAGTCAGCAAGAGTGAAAGATTTATCTACTCAAAAAATATTTTGCATTTATTTCTTGGCCTCAAAAGCTGAATGTAAAGAAATATAACAAAAACTGAATACTTAACATTAGAATGCTTATCATTAGAAAATTTGAAGCTAACACAGTATAGCACCAAGGCAACTGAACACTATACCAGCTTATACCAATATAACCAGTTATTATTATTACAGTGAACTGGAAGGCAGCAAGCTGTTAGAATAATTATTGCGCCAGACAAAATGCTTAGTGACATTTCATGTCTTTACAGTCTGAGTTCAAATTCCAACAAGGCCAACTTTACCTTTCATCCTTTTGTGATCGATAAAATAAGTACCAGTTGTGTACTGGGATCAATGTAACCAACTATCTCTTCCTCCTAATTTTAGGCCTTGTGTCTTTAGTAGAAAGGATTATTACTGCAAGCTGGCAGAATTTTTAGCATGTTAGGTAAAATACTTCAGCAAAATGGATCAACAGAATAACTGTGAGACCGTAACTCTTTGAATGCAAAAAGTGGATATATCTGCTCAAAGTTTTATTACTACTAACTGTGGAAAGAAGTTTTACCCCCATGACTTTGAATAAAATTTCTTCTTATGCTGTGAGATGTGGAGACATCCCCAGGGACACCTTTTACAAAAGATGATTCTTCAGATTTTCTTAATTTTTTTTTGTTTTTCACGTATAGGTGCAGGTATGGCTGTGTGGTAAGAATTTTTTTTCCCAACCACATGGTTCTGGGTTCAGTCCTACTGTGTGACACCTTGGGCAAGTCTTCTCTACTATTGCCTCAAGCCAACCAAAGCTGTGTTAGTGGATTTAGGAGACAGAAACTGAAAGAAGCAGTGAGCTGGCAGAAACATTAGCACGCCGGGTGAAATGCTTAGCGGTATTTCATCTGCCGCTACTTTCTGAGTTCAAATTCCACTGAGGTTGACTTTGCCTTCCATCCTTTCAGGGTCAATTAAATAGATACCAGTTACGCATTGGGGTCAATATAACTGACTTGATCCATTTGTCTGTCCTTGTTTGTCCCCTCTATGTGTAGCCCCTTGTGGGCAGTAAAGAAATAAGAAACTGAAAGAAACCTGTCGTGTGTGTGTGTGTGTGTGTGTGTGTGTGTCTTTGTGTCTGTGTTTGTCCCCCACCACCACTTGACAACCAGTGTTGGTGTGTTTATGTTCCTCTAACTTAACAGTTTGGCAAAAGGGATTGATAGAACAAGTACCAGGCTTAACAACTATAAAGAAGTACTGAGGTCAATTCATTCAACTAAAAATTCTTCAAGGTGGTGCCCCAGCATGGCCACGGTCTAATGACTGAAACAAGTAACAGAGAAAAGATAAAATATATTTAATCAAATATCTCTTTATAAAACAAAAATCAAATACTTTTAGTGATGGATATGAAAACTGTACATACAGGAGATATTGAAAAAGTATTGCTGAAGTAAAAAATATCAATTCTATTTTTGATGAATAATTAACATCATTATGAGAATGACCAGGAAATTTAATTACACAATCAAAGTGTTAAAACTAAGTATTGAGATCAATTTCTTTGACTAAACCCTTCAATATGGTGCTCCAGCATGGCTGCAGTCCAATGACTGAAACAACTAAAAGATAAATACAAAGGATATAGATTGAAATGAATCTTTCTTTAACACTTAAACATTGAAGCCAGTCATATCTGGTCAAAGTGAAGGTGCATGGCTCAGTGGTTAGAGCATTGGGATTACAATCATGAAGTAGTGAGTTTGATTCCAGGACTGGGCTGTGCGTTGTGTTCTTGAGCAAGACACTTTATTTCACATTGCTCCAGTTCACTCAGCTGTAGAAATGAGTTGCAGCGTCACTAGTGCCAAGCTGTGTTGGCTTTTGTCTTTCCCTTGGATAACATTGGTGGCATGGAGAGAAGAGAGTGGAATGCATGGGTAACTGCTTGGTTTTCCATAAACAACCTTGCCCCACTTGTGCTTCAGAGAGTAACCCTCTAGGTGCAATCCCATGGTCATTCATGACTGAAGGGGGTCTTTACTTTACTTAATTATCCAACTAAAATATTCTAGTTAAAAAAAAGACAAAAAAAACAATAACAAAAAAACAACAAAGTGAGGACGTGATACGGATAGTATTATTGGACGCTCGGGAAAGGAAGGAGAGAGAGTATGACGTTTCGGGCGGAGCCCTTCGTCGGAAAGACAGAAAGTTCGGAGAATGGAAAAATGGAGGAAGAGGAAAATGGCACCGATGCCCACGAGGTTACATTGTGAAAGGACCGGAAGAGGAGGTGGTGGGGGAAAAGTTCTTTCTAAGACAGCAGAGTGAAAAACGGAGGTGAATATCTGTGCGTGCGCGAGAGTCTGCGAGTGTGTGTGTGATAACAGAACGTGTGTGTGCGTATGTATGTGTGTGTGTTTGTGTGTGTGCATGGTTTGGTGGTTTATCTGTTAGTGTGTATGTGTGTTTGTGTGTGTGACGTAGTGGAAGGAATTAGTAGCAGGAATAGTTAGTGGGTGCTTATGGACAATTGTTAGTGGCGGGTCAGCAGGCAGTTTTTGAGTATGTGTGTGTTCGTGTGTGTGTTTGTGTGGGGTTGTAGGTGTTGGGTACGTGTGCGTGTGTGTGTGTATTTTGTACGTGCGCATGTGTGTATGTGTATGTTTTTGTGCGTACGTGTGTGTGCATGCGTTTGCTATTGTATGTGCGTGTGTTGTTTATGCCCATGTGTGTGTGATTGTATGCGTGGCTGTGTGAGTGTGTTGTGTTGGTGAGAAGTGTGTGTGCGTGTGTATGTGTATGTGGGTGTGTGGGGTTGTGAGCGTTAGGTACGGGTGCGTGTGTGTGTGTGGTGTGTTGAGGGTAGGTGTGCTTACATGTGTGTGTATGGGTGCGTGTATTTTTTGTGTGTGGGTATGTGTGCGTGTAGGAAGGGATGAAATAAATTGTGAAAAATTGTAGTGATTGTAATAAAAAAGTGAATAATGGATATAATGTAAAGTGGATGGGGGGGGGGGTAAAAGAAAAAATATATATATATAAAAAGAATAATAAATAAAGAAAAGTGTTGCATTGTCATAAAGGGGAGAGTCATAAGGAGGAGGGGGCTGTGTTGAGTCCGAAGGGGAAAGATGATCTAAGGTTAAAAATATAGCGCTGTTCCAAGTGGAGTTGCGAGGGAGTGGACCCATGGTGCAGGGCGAGGCCAAAAACGGAGATGTTAGAGGGGGAGTGGTTGGCCAAGTGGAAGTGACGGGCGACGGGGGAGTCCGAACCTAGCCGAACGTCCCTTAGGTGTTCGGTGAAATGGTCGGCCAGCCGGCGGCCCGTCTGCCCCACGTAGAGTTGGTTGCATAGGTTGCATTTGATGCAGTAAATTAGATTGGAGGAGGTGCAGGTGAAACTGTGTGGAATGTGAAGAGTGTGTAGGTTCGACCCTTTCAACTGGATTTGATGTACCCAACTGCCAGAATCTTTTATTACCTCGGATTACTGTTCCTGTTGGACTACTGTTCCTGTTGGATCTGCCTTTACTGCACCTTGATAAAATATTCTACCTGTTTTATGTTCACATTGGCCAGATCAGACCTCTCACACCAGCCCTACAATATCATTTTTAAAATTAAGCTTCCTCATCAAAATCTCAAAACTACAAGATGAGGCATGATTAATTCAAAACATTGTGAATGAATAAGCATTACTTTTGACAGAATAACGTGAACGCTAAATGGCTAAAATATAGTCTTCCCTACATTGCCATACTTCCACTTGCGTTATGGGATACGAGCTAAAAGAACTTGACTTGTCACCAAATAAATGAGACCATAAATAAAATGAAAAGTAAACATTCCTTCAATAGTTAGAATGTTGTTCAGGCCTGAATGTTTGATTTCACAGCTGTTGACATTGAAACACAGCCACTCAAATTACTTCACTGTTTTATAATTTAGAAAAACTATTGTTATCACTATTTCAGCGAAGTTATCTTGACATTGTTTGAAATGAGGTCAAAGCATTGGAATGACAAACATTGTGGACAGGCAGATTAAAGGACTTGCTGGATTTTGATTTTGTTTGGAATTCAAATCAGGTCACATTCAATTTTGCATTTTATTCTTTCTATGTAAATACCAAATAATGATAATTTTTTTCTATTATAGGCACAAGGTCTGAATCTTTGGGGGATGGAGGATAGTCAATTACATCGACCCCAGTTCTGAACTGGTACTTATTTTATCGGCCCTGAAAGGATGTATAGCAAATTCGACTTCAGTGGAATTTGAACTCAGAACATAAAGACTGACAAAATGCTGCTAAACATTTTGCCCAGCATGTTAACAATTCTTTTCTACTCTAGGCACAAAACCCGAAATTTTGGAGGAAGGTGCCAGTCGAGTAGATCAACCCCAGTATGCAACTGGTACTCAATTTATCAATCTCGAAAGGATGAAAGGCAAAATCGACCTCAGTGGAATTTGAGCTCAGAACGTAAAGACAGAGGGAATAACATTAAGCATTTCACCCAGTGTGCTAACATTTCTGCCAGCTTGCTACCTTAATATAATAATGATAATAATAATGATAATAATTATTTTTTTTTTTTATTTGCCACCAGGGTTAAGGATGAAGGAGAGAATACAAAGACAGACATAAAGTGTTGGGGTTTACATATAATGGAATGATAAAATAAAAAGTATACATGGTATACATTAGAAGAAGGGAAGTATGCATAGTATATGACACTAGAAAAAGAGGGGGAAGTGATCATGATGGGATCCCCCTGATACAGGAGTATCTCTAATTTCAAAATGGAGGCCTCTTAATTGTTCCAACTTCCACAGCAGTGGCTCAAGAGCTAGATGACAGTGGGCAAACTTGATGGACTGAAAATGTGATACTAAATGGTTCTGAGAGGTGGCTATTTACTTTGACCACCAAGCAGGTGTCACTGTGCATTGCAGCAATCCAACCTCTGAAAAAGGGGTCTGAAACTGTCTACTTTAAGGACAGTTTCCAAGTAGCAATGATCTACGCTATTGAAAACTTGCAACTAATCCAAATTGATCAGGGCCCCACCAAAGCCAGCTTTAGTCCCAGCCCTCTCTACGATGTATCACATAAGGTGGAGGTTGTCATAGATCGACTTGCTTGGGATTGCACACCTTTGTACCTCCACGACCATACAACCAATGACAAGTGCCAACCTTTTTGCTAACGCCTTGGCCAAAATCTTGAACTCTGTGTTTAGCAGAGTTATGGACTGAAAATTCCCTAGCACATCCCCATTGTCGGCATCCTTTCTCAGCAATGTAACTATACTCCCGCTAACAGCACAAGGAATTCTCCTGTTCTGCTGACAGTTACTGTAGACATCTGCCAGGAGGCTGTCAAACAAATCTGGCATGTAAACATAGAATTCATAAGGCAGACCATCCAAACCAGGCAATTTGTGACTGGTGCAATGGCTCATCACCTCCCATATTTCAGAGGCAGTAATCAGCATTTTGCAGAATCTTATGTCAATGATTCCAAAGAGAGATTGAGAACATCAAATTTCCAGGAAAAATTTCTGTGATTCGGTAATAAATAGTGTCTTCAAATAAAATCTAATAAAAATATATTTCATAAGCAAAATGGTATATACTATTTTCAAAATAAGTTATCACCTATTTATTTTTATATGATAAAATTCTATCTCTAAAACAATTTTTATTTCAATTTGTTTCGTGTCTGTTAGGCATTGTTCATAGAATATAGTTATAGGGTCTTTGTCATTTGAAAAAATCATATTAGGGTTCCACACCAAAATAAGATAAGTTAGGGAACCACAAGTATTTGCAGCTAATTGATTGTTCCTTGTTTCATCACCACATGACCCCCAACAGAGGGTTGGCCATCAAATTTGTCATCATTATCATTATTTAACGTGTCCATGTTCCATGCTGGCATGGGTTGGACAGTTTGAGAGGATCTGATGTGTCTAAGGACTGCAAAGCCCTTCCTAACCTCAAACCACTTTGTAGTATGGATTGGGTACCTTTTTCATGCTATCATGCTACTTGCCTCCTTTGAGGTCACCTTGCAGTTCGCAGGACTATGAACCCTGGGGTAAGTGAGGTCATCAGTTACATACTAGGGGATGAGGGGAATTACTATGAGAGAGAGGAAGGAAGAGCAGGTTCCTGCAAAGAGATCTGAATGGCTACTCACAGGAATTGGAAGAGAGTAAGAGAAAATGATCAGTTGATTCTAGTAATTTTTAAATTTGTAACGTGGCACTCCATCAGTTACAATGATAAGGGTTCCAGCTGATCTGATCAATGGAACAGCCTGCTCATGAAATTAACATGCAAGTGGCTGAGCACTCCACAGACATGCATGCCCTTAATATTCTCAGGGAGATTCAGTGTGACACATATTGTGACAAGTCTGGCCCTTTGAAATATAGGTAGTACTCATTTTTGCCAGTTGAGTGAACTGGAACAATGTGAAATAAAGTGTCTTGCTCAAGAACACAATGCATTGCTGAGAATTGAACTTATGACCTTACAATCGTGAGCCAAATAACCTAACCACTAAGCCACGTGCCTTCACAATTTGTAACAAAGGAAGTCTAATTAAAAATTGCAAGACAGTTATTCCAACACTCAATTTTTGCCATCTCTCTTCTAACCTTTAATGACTGGAATCAATTTAATATAGGCACAGACATGAGATGGGCGAAGGCAAGGCTCATTTTGTGATCACATGGTTTCAGGCTCAATTCCACTTATGTCACCTTGGACATGGGACTTCTGGGGCTAAGCAATACCTTTTGAGTCAATTGGGTTGGTGGTAACTGTGTGGAAGACCACACCCATCATATACATGTGTGTGTGTGTGTGTGTCTGTGTGTGTCTGTGTGTGTGTCTATGTTTGTACCCCCACCATCACCATCACTTGACAATTGTTGTTAGTTTACATTATTTACATTCGACGGATATCTGTCCTCATCTTGTTTGTTGTAAACACGTTT
The DNA here is from genome assembly GCF_046866305.1 of Octopus bimaculoides. NCBI lineage: Eukaryota > Metazoa > Mollusca > Cephalopoda > Octopoda > Octopodidae > Octopus > Octopus bimaculoides. The sequence goes on along the minus strand of NC_142929.1, from coordinate 48,277,139 downwards.
CAGCTGATATACCCTCCAGCCTTCATCAGGTGTCTTGCAGAAATTGCAAACCTGGGTTCTCATTCCTAAGGTATTTTCCGATGTTATTATTATTGTTATTATTGTTCAGGTCACTGCTTGGAATCAAACTCGGAATCTTGAGGTTAGTAGCCAGCTCTCTTAACCACTACGCATTATGCCCATGGGCATATGGCATAGCGGTTAAGAGCATTAAGAGCAACCATGGGCATATGGCGTAGTGGTTAAGAGCGCAGGCTACTAACCCCAAAATTTCAAGTTCGATTCCAAGCAGTGACATGAACAATAACAATAACAACAACAACAATAATAATAATAATAATAATAACAACATCGGAAAATACCTTAGGAATGAGAACCCAGGTTTGAAATTTCCCCAAGACACCTGAAGAAGGCTGGAGGGTATATCAGCCGAAACGTTGTGTTAACAACAAACAAGAAGAGGACAAATATCCGTCGAATGTAAATAATGTAAATAATGTACATAATTCCTCATCCCTTAAATATAGAACTGTTGTTAGTTTGTTTACACTTCCATACCCTAGCAGCCCAACTGGTACTTATTTTATCGACCCTGAAAGGATGAAAGGCAAAGCTGACCTCAGCAGCATTTGAACTCAGAATGTAAGGATGGTCAGAATTTCACTTAGCATTTTGCCTGGTGTGCTAAGAATTCAGCCAGCTCACTTCTCTACAATAGGAAAATATTGATTTTGAATTCTGGCACAAGGCCAGCAATTTCAAGGAGGTAATAAGTCAATTACACTGACTCCAGTGTTCAACTGCTACTAATTTCATTGACCATGAAAGGATGAAAGGTAAAGTTGGTCTCAGCAGAATTTAAACTCATAATGTAAAGACAGATGAAATGTGGCTAAGTAGTTTGCTCGGTGTGCATTTTTCCAGCTTGCATTTTGCCAGCTTGCTGCCTTACAATAGGGAAATATTACCTTATTTAGAAACAGATGAGAATCAGTTTCAGAAAAGGCTTCTGACTGGAGAAAAATCTGCTTCAACAAATTCCATCTGACCTATGCAAGCATGGAAAAATGGATGTTCAATGATGATGATTAAAGCTTTACCCTTCAATCCTAATTCTTGGATAGCTGGTATTTCCTTTCCCTAAAGTTCTCACTTACAATATCTTAAGAAAAATTCTTCTGCAACATATTTGAAATTAATTATATAAATATCCAGGGTTCAGTGTTATATCTTCTTAAGTTACAAGTTGGAAATGTGCATAAATTGCAAAAATATACATCATATGATTTATGACATTCTTATGGTTCATAACTTTTACTTTGGCGTAGACTTTTGGTCTTATGGGGATTTGGGGTGTTTTTTCCTATTTCTACTTTGTGTTTAAGTCAGTTATATTCATTCATTTCTGTGGAACCATATCATCTTTTAATTTTTTTTTTTTTTTACAACAAAACTGTGATTTGGGAGAGATCTTTAAAATTATTTCACAAATTGTACAAACTTCTTGATTTCGTTTGTCTGTAGGGAATGATTGATTGAAGGAATTGTTTGAAATATAACTTCAATATAGTTGACAATAAGAGAGCAAAAATGCAAGGTGCAGGCATAGTTGTTGGTTAAGAAGTTCTTTGCAACTATGTGGTTTCAGGTTCAATCCCACTGCATGGCACCTTGGGCACATGTCCTCTGCTTTGGCTGACCAAAGCCTTGTGAGTGAACAAGATAGACAGAAACTATCATCATCACCATCATCATTTAGCATCTGTTTTCCATGTTGGCATGAGTTAGACGGTTTGACCGAAAACTGGTAAGCTGGGAGTGGCACCAGGTTACAATCTAATTTGGTATGGTTTCTACAGCTGGATGCCCTTCATAATGCCAACCACTCCAAGAGTATAGTGGATATATATGTATGTGTGCTTGTGTGTGTGTTTTTGTGTTTGTCCCCATCATTGCTTGACTATCAATGTTGGTATTTTTAAGTAGGACTAAACAACAACACAAAGCATAGATCTTATTTCTATACGAGACACAAATCACTCTTCTTTCTCTCAACCATCTCTGCTGTCCAAGCTACATTTTGTGTTCCAGCCTAACCTTCAAAGACAATGTGTGTGAATATATTTATATTTTGATTTTATTCCCTTTAGATTCCCTTGTCATCCGCCTTTCTAAACTAGATATTGATTTCAAATTTTGGCTCAAGGCCAGCAATTTTAGGGAAGGGATTAAGTCGATTACATCAACTCCTGTGCTCAATTAGCACTTATTTCATCGTCTTCAAAAGGATGAAAGGTAAAGTTGACCTCAGCAAAATTTGAACTCAGACCTTTCTAATCTAGATACTGATTTCAAAATTTGACACAGGTCAGTGAGTTCAGGGGAGGGGATTAGTCAATAACATCAATACCAATGTTCAACTGGTACTTATTTTATTGACCCCGAAAGGATGAAAGGCAGAGTCAACTTCAGTGGAATTTGGAGTCGAAAAGTACAGACAGATGAAATGCTGCTAACCATTTTCCCCAGCATGTTAATGATTGTGCCATTTCACTGCCTTTCTAAACTGGATATTAACAACAAAGATGTCCAGTAATTCAGACTTTAATTTTCTTTCCATTTCATAGGTTTCTCTGCTTTCTCAGTCACTCTGAACTCCTTAGCTTCCAGCAGTTATTCATGCCTTTCTAATCCTACATTGAAATCATCCATCTCACACAGCTTCTCTATGAAGCCATTATCTTCTTGGCTCTCACAATTAATGTTATTCCATCCCAAACAAACACACATGTGCAGGGTATCAAATGTTTGATCGTTGAAATTGTGTGCAAGTCAACCTCTTCACCTACAGCTATAACATTAGAAGCAAAGAATACTACATACAACATCTGGAGAAAGTCACCCATTAAAAGCATTTAGGAGACATTTATTCACCACCACCATGAGTGTGAGACAACAACTAGGAACAGGCCCTCCAAGAGAAATTTGGCAACCTTAACCCAAAATACCTTGCAGGTTCCAAGTAAAGATCCTCTCAAAAATTTTTCTTTTTTGTCTTCCTTTTTTTTTTAAGGTGCAGGAGTGGCTGTGTGGTAAGTAGCTTGCTTACCAACCACATGGTTCTGGGTTTAGTCCCACTGCGTGGCACCTTGGGCAAGTATCTTCTACTATAGCCTCGGGTTGATCAAAGCCTTGTGAGTGGATTTGGTAGACGGAAACTGAAAGAAGCCTGTCGTATATATGTATATATATATATATATATATATATATATATATATATATATATATATATATATATATATATGTATGTATGTGTATGTATATGTTTGTGTGTCTGTGTTTGTCCCCCCACAACATCGCTTGGCAACCGATGTTGGTGTGTTTACATCTCCGTAACTTAGCAGTGCGGCAAAAAGAGACCGATAGAATAAGTACTAGGCTTACAAAGAATAAGTCCTGGGGTCGATTTGCTCGACTAAAAGTGGTGCTCCAGCATGGCCGCAGTCAAATGACTGAAACAAGTAAAAGAGTAAAAGAGAGTAAAAGAGAGGGATACAGCAAATAACTTGAACCCTTTTCTGTCTCTCCCTTCTTTGTATCTCTAACCAGAATTTCTAACCAGAATTTCTGACCAGAAAAGCAATGACTAATGATGTATTCATGCAAACACACCCCGCATTTTATTAATGAGTTATTTTAGTTCATAGCTAAAAGTGTTTTTACAAACTTAGCAGAATAAATTTATGAACTTAACAGAATACACACTACACATTAACTAAGATGAGTCTATTAGTAATTCTTGCTGGTAAAGAGCTTCATCCACTCAAATTGCAGACGGCTCTTCCAGTACTTTGCCAGGAGGTTCTCCACTAACTTTGTAAAATCCTTCTAAATACTATTCCCCAATGAAGTTAGTTCTGCAAATAACATTCATGCTTAAAAAGTATAGCATCTGTTGCCTATTTTGCTTCCAACTCCACATATTTCTCTCTCTCTCTCTCTCTCTCTCTCTCTCTCTCTCCCTCCCTCCCTCACACACACACACACACACACACACACACACACACACACACACACACACACACACACACACAAACCCCTTCCAAACTTTCCTTTTGAACTTTATCTATTTCATTGTCCTTAAGTTATGCTTTAGAACCAGCTCTTATCATATCATAACCAAATTCCTCAATTTTACCATCTCTGCAGAGACCTCTTCAGTGACTCTCCATCCCACGTGTCGCCTCCTCTTCTCTTTTTATTACTGTTATTACTATCATTATTTAAGGCGGTAAGCTGTCAAAATCGTTAGCATGCCAGGCAAAATACTTAGTGGCATTTCATCTGTCTTTATTCTCTGAGTTCAAATTCTTTCGGAAGCAACTTGGCCTTCCATCCTTTCGGGGTCAATAAATTAAGTATCAGCTGAACACTGGAGTCGATGTAATTGACTAGTCCCCTCCCCCAAATTTTCAAGCTTTATGCCGTCATTGGAAAGGATTATTATTACTATTATTATTACCTTTGCACAGCTTCTAATGCTGGAGATGTACTATGGTGTCAGCTGTTCACTACCATTGAACTAAGGTAACACCTCTTATTTTTCAAGCACCTTCCGGAGTATTCAAGCGGTTCCAAGCAGTGCTGTTTTCTGCAAAAGCTCCACCCTTATTGCAGCCCCTATTTGTTCCACGTACTTCTCAAGATTTTTGCTCACTGTTCCCAGGGCTCCAACAATTATTGGTACTACTGCTACCTTTTTCATCGACCACAACTGTTTTACTTCCCAAGCTAACCTGTCATATCTATCAACTTTTCTTTCTATTTATTTCTATTATTATTATTATTATTATTATTATTATTATTATTATTATTATTATTATTATTATTATTATTATTATTATTATTCAGCTACTAGAACAATCTGTTCTCAGAACTAAAGACTTGCATACCAACAATGTCACTTCTACCCATGTACACCCAAAATTACTATTTCCCCTTTTCATGCCACTCTAATTTTTTTCTTTCTTCTCTGTCTTTGTCTGCGTGTTTTGCTCTGCCACTCCTGCCTGTCTGTCTGTCCATCTCTCTATCTATCTATCTATCTATCTATCTACCTCCTGAGGCATCTCACAAACTCCTCTATACAATGTTTTCTCTTCAGAAATCAACCCTCTGGAATTCTTTTCCTAATCATGTTTTTTCCTGCAGATGTCAGATAACATTGAGATGTTTAACTAAACATTAATTGTATCAATTTCATTAGTCTCAGAGAACCTTCAGATGTCATGGTAACAGCACCAATCCTCTCACTTTGTAAAAAAAAAAAAAATAAATAATAAAAAATCTGGTAAAAATATCACTTTTATTGCATGAGGAAGTGCAGAATCGGTGAAGTGGTTGTAACAAATGTCTGCTCTAAGACTATGCCAAATCTCCATAGATACAAACTTGTGCAGTTAAAACCTAAATGGAAAATACCATAGAGTAGAATAAAAATAATTTTCCATGCCACTTTATAGAAAACACACTCACATTCTCATATGTATGTGTGTGTGTGTGTGTGTGTGTGTGTGTGTGTGTGTGTGTGTGCATGTATATATATATATATATGTGTGTGTATATATACATGTGGAGGCGCAATGGCCCAGTGGTTAGGGCAGCAGACTCGCAGTCGGAAGATCGTGGTTTCGATTCCCATACTGGACGTTCTGAGTGTTTATTGAGCAAAAACACCTAAGCTCCACGAGGCTCCGGCAGGGGGTGGTGGCGACCCTGTTGAATTCTTTCTCTCACTCTTTCTTCCTGTTTCTTGAGTAATGCTGCGATGGACTGGCGTCCCATCCAGCTGGGGGAAACACATACTCCATAGAAACCGAGAAACTGGGCCCATGAGCCTGGCTAGGCTTTGAAAGGGCAACGTTTTTCATATATATATATATATATATGTATGTATGTATCTTTTGGCATTCTGTCAGTTATGACGATAAGGGTTCCAGTCGATCTGATCAATGGAACAGCCTGCTCATGAAATGAATGTCCAAGTGGCTGAGCACTCCACAGACATGTGAACCCATAACATAGTTTTCAGGGAGATTCAGTGTGACACAGAGTGTGACAAAGTCAACCTTTGAAATACAGGTACTACATATTTTGGCCAGCTGACTGAACTGGAGCAACGTGAAATAAAGTGTCTTGCTCAAGGACACAATGCATCGCTGGGAATTGAACTCTAGACCTTATGATCATGAGCTGAATACCCCAACCACTAGGCCACATACCTTCATACATACATACATATATGTATATATATATATATATATATATATATATATATATATATATATATATATATATATATATATATATATATATATATATATATATATATATATATATATATATATATATATATATATATATATATATATATATATATATATATATATATATATATATATATATATATATATATATATATATATATATATATATATATATATATATATATATATATATATATATATATATATATATATATATATATATATATATATATATATATATGGGAGAATATACAAATAATAACAACAGACGAGGACAGGTGGTGTAAATAACAAAAGTATATATTAGTATGACGCTCGGGAATACGGAAAGTCTTTGACGTTTCGAGCTACACTCTTCAACAGAAAGAATACGGAGACAAGGAGAAAAACACGGAGAAAAAAAATTGAATAGTCTTCAGTCAACGGTCAATCATAATAATAATGGCCGATCATAACAATGTCTGACCGGAAGTTAGAAATTCTTATTTCAGGAGAGCTAAGAAAGGGGGAGATAACAAACGGTGATCGGGAACGAGGGGCTGTGTGTGGGAGGTAGAATGCTGGTGTTCTTGACGTATGTAGTGTGAAAATGGGGAAGGGAGAAAGGGAGAAAGTAGTTGGTCAGTTGTAGTGTGTGCTTGGTGTGATGCGAGGGTATTGGTGTGGTGTGCGTGGTGTGATGCAAGGGTATTGGTGTGGTGTGATGTGAGGGTGTTGGGAGGTGGGGATGGCATGGGTGGAGTGTGGGGTAGAGGTAGGGGTCTGTGGGTAGGGTGGGGTATGTGGGTAGGGGTGGGTGGTGGGTGTAAGGAATTGGATGGGGTGGAGTGGGAAGGTAGAGTAGGAGTGTGTTGGGGTGTGGTGGGATGAGCTTATGAGGGGGTGTTGACGAGGAGGGAGAAGGGGAAGGTGGATGTAAGAGAGGGGGAAGATGAGTATGGGAGGGGAGATGAGAGAGGGTGGGTATAAGAGAGGGAAGGTGGATTGAGAGAGGGGGAAGGTGGGTATGGGGGGAGAAAGAGAGGAAGAGAAAGAGAGGAAGAGAAAGAGAGGAAGAGAAAGAGAGGAAGAGAAAGAGAGGAAGAGAAAGAGAGGAAGAGAAAGAGAGGAAGAGAAAGAGAGTGAGAGAGAGGGAAGAAGGTAACCCCATAGACAATTTATAACTATCTTAATCTAATTATACATATATATATATATATTTAATAAATAGTGTGTGTGTGTGTATATATATATATTTAATAAATAGTGTGTGTGTGTATATATATATATATATATATATATACACACACACACTATTTATTAAATATATATATATATATGTATAATTAGATTAAGATAGTTATAAATTGTCTATGGGGTTACCCAAGGTATCATGTCCATAAAGCACTTAGTTTTCCAGCATTTTTTCAGGGTCGATTATGGCTAGAGGTCTAAGAGAGACAATCCCTTACGCTTAATACCTGCTTCTTTGTCCTTGTGTTCAACAACTAGCAATGAGATTTGTTCTCCCTCCACTTTGAAGAGAGGCAATAGGCCTCCGGATATTAGGGTCTGAAGAAACGTTATAAAGTGAAGCACTTTATGGACATGAAACCCTAGGTAACCCCCATAGACCAGCCATATGTGTTCTTGCCAGGACATTTCTAGAATCCTTCTCAACCATCTTTGGTGGAAACACATAATTTTCAGAGCTCTTCCATGACGCACTAGCCTAAAGAACTGTCAGTAGAACTGACACTCTGTCTGTTATAATGACAAGGGTTCTTGTTGATTTGATCAAGGGAGCAGCCTGCTCATGAAACCAACGTGCAAGTGGTTGAGCACATGTACCCCAAATGTGATTCTCAGGGAGATTCAGCATCACAAGAATATGACAAGGCTGGTCCTTTGAAATACAGGTACTACTCATGTTTGCCAGCTGAATGGGCTGGAGCAACATGAAATAAAGAGGACACAACCACCACTGGGAATTGAACTCTTGGCCTCACAATCATGAGCCAAATACTCTAACCACTAAGCCAAGTCCCTTCATTGTTGGTAGAACTATGCTACTAAAGAGCCACATCTTTTTGCATAAGCTGATGGTGTTGGAGGACCAGATAGTGTATGTTCTCTAGAATATGTCCATGGTCTTACCAATTCCCTGGTAAGTCTATGCTTGATGAGATTTTGAAATTGTGATAGAAAAAACCTGGCATGAGAGAAAGAAGGGAAGCATTCACACAGAGATTTTTACTCTATGGTGCAAAAAAGTCCCAAAACCTTACACACTAAAGTTAAGACAACCTCAAAACTTGCATACCGTGTAGTATGTTTCTAGTATTACATTCTTGTATTTGAATTTTGATATTTTATTTGGGATTGGATTTTGACATTGTAGATTGTATCTCCATACTCCTTTTTCACTTGATATTAGTAATTGAACTGTAGCCATGCTGGGGCACCACCTTCAAGGGTTCAGGCAAACAAATCAACCTTGATACTTATTCTTAAGCCTGGTACTTATTCTATTGATCATTTTTACATCACACAGCTAAATTACAGGGATGTGAACAAACTAACACTGGTTGTCAAGTAGTGGGGACAAACACTCACACACACACACACATACACACATACACACATTGACCAGTTGCTGGAAGAACTCCAGAGTGATAGTCAAATGGATGGATTGAAATTGGGGGTGGGGGCTGCATGTGAGAGAGAAAAAGTGTATGTGCAATGAGAGGGAAAGAGGAAGAGAGAGAGAGAGAGAGAGAGAGAGATTTTATTTATTGACGTATACAATTTCAAAATACACACTATGTCCAACTTGAAACGCAAGTGAATTCCTCAATGGTTCATACTTCCCATGGTCACACCAACACCTCATTGTTATGCTTCTCCTTCTAGCATTTCACGATCACAAGCCATGAAGTGGCAATATAACAGAAATTATCTTTCTTCAGATCATTTTCTCTCAAGTAACTCAACAGTTCCATTGAACAGTAAGAGTACTTATTACCACAGAGGCATTAAGTGTATAAGGAAAAACGGTGTGTGCTTTCTATTTTAAAGTTTCCTGTTTGTCAACATGTTTTCTGCACTTGTCTACATGGTTTTATACAGCAGTCATATTCTGTAATGTGAAAGCAATCATTTTAAACCAGCTTAATGTATCTTTCAAATCTCCTTGAAAGTTAATATTCTGTTATAGTATTAACCGAGTATATCTAATGGAAGTAGGAATTCTTATTAATAAGTGTCTGCTAAGAATTCATATAGATGCTTCCAGAGAATTTCCTTTTGTTAATATATCATCATCATCTTAAGGCAGTGAGTTGGCAGAAACATTAGCCCATCACTCAAAATGCTTAGTGGCATTTGGTTTGTCTTTATGTTCTGAGTTCAAATGCAGCCAGGGTCGACTTTGCCTGTCATGCTTTTAGGGTTGATAAAATAAATACCAGTCGAACACTGGGGATCGATGTAACCGACTTTCCCAAAATTGCTAACCTGGTGTTAAAATCTGAAACAAGTATATCATCATCATTATCATCATTATCATTTAAAGTCTGCTGTTCATGCTGGTATGGGTTGGACAGGTTGTCAGAAGCTGGCAAGTCAAAGGACTGGGCCAAGCTCTGCTGTCTGCTTTGACATGGATTTTGCAGTTAGATGTACTTCCTAATACAACCACTTTACAGTGAGTAAAAGGTAAATAGTAAAGACTCCCTTCAGTCATGAATGACCATGGGATTGCATCTAGAAAGTTCCCCACCAAGGCACAAGTCCAGGCAAGATTGTTTATGGAAGACAAGCAGTCGCCCATGCATACCAGCTTCCCCTCTCCATACTACCAATGTTATCCATGAGAAAGGCAAACGCTGATATGGCTTAGCACCAGTGATATCACAACTCATTTCTACATACATACATACATACATACATACATACATACATACACTCACACATACATACACACATACATACATACATACATTCATACATCAGGTACAATAGCAGTAGTTTGATGGAACTTGCTGAACATTTTACATTAAGTGACTGTAATTTTGACAAACACTTGAAACTGCACATTCTCAAAAAATATTCTGACTCTACCAGACTTTCAGTTCTCAAAATACATGACGACAAATATATTTGTGAATTACTAACATCACGTACTGGAGGAATGAATAAAATGACAGGCAAATTTCATCATATTTACACAAAACTGTTTGACCAAGTATTCTTTGTCCTGTTCTTTCTTTCCTTCTTCCTTTTCTTCTTTTCCTATTTCTTTTTCCTTGTTACCAGTTATGTAAGTGAAAACTGATGATGTCATTTTATCTAAAAAGGATTTCCTTGTTCATATTTTGAATTTTTATACTTGTGCAGTTTTTTTCAATTTTCAATTTACAGACTATTTGTTGAAATATTGTTCAATCCAGTCAATAAACAATCTCTATTACAAAATGCATTGTGCTCTTCTTATTGTCTATTTACTTTCATGAAGAATTACAGCAGTTTTTATAAATTATTATTATTACTATTATTATTATTGTTACTGAGTGAGAGAGCAGCACACACTATCAAAGTGACACTGGGGTACAAATATACCCATCATGACTATTAATCTGATAAGGGTGAGTTGGCGATGATGAATGAAACACCCATGTTTCCAGAGGTGAATTATTCTAACCCCAAAGAATCCCTCTCAACACATGGCTAAGGTGTTCCCTTTTACTAGCCCTGCTCATGATCAAAGATGCACATATCATCAGCTTCTAAGGGACATGTTCGACTAGTTATGGCCAGCAGGTTAAGGGAGGGCATAAGTAGATTACACTGACCCCAGTGCCAAATGATACTTATTTTATCAACCCCAGAAGGATGAAAAGCAAAGTCAACTTCAATGGAATTTGAACTCAGAATGTAAAGACAAGCATTTTGCTTGGAGTGCTAACAATTCTGCCACTTACTACCTTTTCAAGCCTACACTCTTCATGAGAAAGGATTGAGAGGAAAAATGGAGAGAGAATGAAAAAAAATGGGGAGAGACACAAAACATGTAGGGATTAATGGTTCAACATGATGAAATGACCATGAGGTGATATCAAAAAGTTCTGTAATCTGCCAACAGATGGCAGCACACGGTTGCATGTGGAGTGAGAGCTAGCAATGACCTACATGAGGCAGTGTGCTGAATGATATCACTGTGTTTACTTCACAAGTTGTGAAATTTGTGTTTTTGTGGTCACATATATGGTGTAGTCTGTGATTTTTGTCATGGACAGGAACAAAGAGCCAACATGAAATTTTGTGTTAAACTTGGTAAGTCTGCTACAGAGACATTGAACATGCTTCAGCAAGCTTACAGTGACAAGACAATGAGTCATACACAATGATTTCAAGTAGTGCAGGTGCTTCAAAGGCAGAAGCGACTGGATCTGTGGAGCACAAAGAATTGAATTCTTCACAACAACAATGCATCTAGTAACCAAGCTCCCCTCGCTCAGATTTCTTGCCAAAAACATGGTATCACTTCCATACTTACCCTATTTACCAGATTTAACACCTGCAGACTTCCATCTCTTCCCCAAAATGAAAATGCAGCTCAAAGGTCGACACTTTTGTCCAAGACTATTGTCCAAGATCCAGAATGGATTGCAGAAGTCCTTAACTCACTTATGGAAAAGGACTTCCAGACTGGGTTCCAAAAGTGAGAGAAACACTGTGACCAGTGTATTGCTGTGCAAGGTGACTATTTCAAAAGAGATGATGTTAAAACTGAGATAAATAGATAAATTATTTTTATCAAACATGACTAGTCCAGGAACTCTTTGATACCACCTGGTATATATATATATATATATATATATATATATATATATATATATATATATATATATATATATACATACATACATATATACTTATATATATATATATACACACACATACACACAGACATACACACATAATTATTTATATATTTATGCAAGTGTGTATGTGAGCACTATTGAAAGTTATACAGCTGCAAATAATGAGAACCCAATCAGGCTCTCAAGCAACCATGTCGCTATTTACAATATTTACAGCTCAGTGTTCATACAGATTTCTGTCTCCCCCAAATTAAGCAGCAAATACCTACCTTTATTATTGAACGCTTACAACAACACAGACCTCACCTCTTTCAACTCAGTAGCTATACATAACTAGTTTAATTGCTCTGTTATCCATCTCAAATTGTTTAGAAATGTGTCTAAGTTGAGAGAACTTACATACAAAATTCTAAAGTAATTTATTCACACACTTACACATATGCACATGCATGCATGCATACATACATACATATGTGTGTGTGTATCTATATATTTTCACATACATATGAACATATATAAATGAACATATATATTCATACATACAGATATATATCTATATATATATATATATATATATATAAATTTATTAATGAGGGTAGAAATTGATATTAATCAATTAAAACCAGTGGTCTAGCATATTAAAAAAATCTGAAGATTAAAATTATATTACATACAAAAATAAGAGGAATGACCAGCAAATGTGGATTCCTAAATGCTGACGATCCTGCAGATACTTACTTATGTAAGTTTTAACAGGTGAAACCATGGTACGTAGGTTAATCGTTTTTTAATTTAGTATTTTTTCATTTGTCTTGCTTGTTTACAGTCTGTTGTGTCGCTAAATTTTCTACTGAGAACATATTTTCTTCGTGGTTAGATGATTCGGCATCTATTTCTAGCATTTAGGAATCCACATTTGCTGGTCATTCCTCTTATTTTTGTATATATATATATATATATATATATATATATATACACATGCAAATGTGGGTTTGTGTGTATCTATGTATATAGTTATATATGTATGCATACAGATGTACATATATATCTATGCATATATATTTATGTGCCTCTGTGTGTGTTTATGTATTTGTTTATATTTATATGCATACACATACATATACATCCAGATATACAGATAGATGGACAGGTAGACAGATAAATTCATAGCTATATATAACGTGCAAGCATGTAGCCAAGTGGTTGGAATGTTAAGTTCATGATGATGAGGTTGTGTGTTCAATTCCTGGACTCTGTATGCTATTGTGTCTTTGAGCAAATCACTCAGGTCACTTTTACAATTTTGCTTGGCTTAAGGATAGGAAAGCTAAGAAGGTGTGTATTAGGGGTTCTCAACCACTTTTTATCTATGGACCCCTTTGATTACTATTTTATTCTGGTGGACCCCCATAGCCATTCGATGTCTAAAAAGTATTTTTATAAAAACTTCTTTCTAAATTCCTCTTTTGCTCTTGTGTAGGTTGAACTATGTAAAATGTTAGAGAAAGAAACCTAAATGTTTCTTGCAATACATACTAACACATACATTTTTTTTCAGGAGCCCTTAAAAATGTTATTGTAGACAATTTACTATTTTGTTATATGGATCTCTAAAAATCTTATATGGACACACAGGGGCCACATGGGCCCCAGTTGAGAACCCCTAGTGTGTAGTATGTGCTTGTGTTCAACTATATAGAGACCTAAAACTTAATAAATACATGGTACATATTACCAAGTCGTATTCATAGTAATTGGTATGGTTCATTCATTCATACATACATATATGCATGCATATACTCACACTCACACACACATACGTACATATGCACGCATGAACACACATATACATATACATACAGAAATAGTTAACAGGAGTGGCTGTGTGGTAAGTAGCTTGCTTACTAACCACATGGTTCCGGGTTCAGTCCCACTGCGTGGCACTTTGGGCAAGTGTCTTCTACTATAGCCTCGGGCCGACCAAAGCCTTGTGAGTGGATTTGGTAGACGGAAACTGAAAGAAGCCCGTCGTATATATGTATATATATATGTGTGTGTGTTTGTGTGTCTGTGTTTGTCCTCTTAGCATTGCTTGACAACCGATGCTGGTGTATTTATGTCCCCGTCACTTAGCGGTTCGGCAAAAAGAGACCGATAGAATAAGTACTAGGCTTACAAAGAATAAGTCCCGGGGTCGATTTGCTCGACTAAAGGCGGTGCTCCAGCATGGCCGCAGTCGAATGACTGAAACAAGTAAAAGAGTAAAAGAGTAAAAGAGTGAATTTGAAGTTTTAGTTTACCAGCTGTCTTCACACTGTAGCTTACATCAATCTCTCAGAGTTTATAATGTTTTTGGCAGGGTGTTCCTTTCATAGGTGGTGTAATGTGGATACAAATTAGATGTGATGCAGTTAGACAAGAGAAGCGGTTATATAGTAAAAGGAAATAGAGAACAACCTCAGAAAAGTATATATTTGTAAGAAGTGAGTTGAAAGGAAGTAATGGAAGGCAGTTTTTCTTATTTGATAAAGAAAATTTTATTCCCACCCATTTCTGCACAGCCAGCTATCATTTACTCTTTCTCAAGATACTTGTGACGGACACCAATTATTTTCTTACATTAAGCACATCTTTATTATCATCTTTCACTCAATTTTTTTTCGCTCTCCTCTCTTTAACTATTCTCTGCCATTACTACCTGTTTTCTGTTACTCTCTCCATCACTGTCTTTCCCCCATTACTCCCTCTATTTATCACTCTCCCACCCCAGTCTGTCAGGGCTTCACATGATACTCTCTGTCGAGGACTGTCTGCTTTTCAGTATTCCCTCCTCTAGTTCTTACCCATTCCCTATTGCTCGTATCATATTCCAGTTCCTCTCACCCACTTGTTTGTCATTACCATCTCTTCTGTTTATTCTGATGGACATGTTGCATTGGACGAATGGAGACATCATAAAATAGTGATGACTCTTTTAGTCTTGCAGTGCACATAGCAACCCCATTAGTGCTGGTGACAAAAAAACATACTCAGTGCTTTGTGTAAAATGATTGGTAAATGAGCAGTGACAACACAAAGTTGAAAAAATTGTTTAAACTTTCAAAGTACATAACAGCCTCTCTACTAATGCTGCCACATTAAAGCATATCTAGTACAGTACATTTAGTAATTGTGTTAAGATCACTCAGTTATAAAAACCATGCCCAAAAATGGACCATATGAGTGATATATGATCATCCAACTTGTTAAGGTAGGCAGTAATTATGAATAAGACATGATTCAGAGCATGATGATCAAGAAGACAATAATTTTACAGATGAACACCAAAAGAATAGGAGAGGATATAATGGATTACACCTGAGGAGTATCGTATTATAAACAGAGCAGACAGTAGTTGTAGGTTAATTGTAACAATATATTTTCGTAAATTGTTTATTTATATGTACGCTTACTGAAGCACAGCAAATATGCAAGACTGCTTGTGATGCATTCCTGTAATAAATACAGCAAAATTTCAACTGTGACCAAATCAATTTAAAATGTAATCTTTTACAATTTATTGCCAGACACAGTGACTCATCATCCTCATGACACTGTCTAATATGATTTTTGACCTTGGGTAGCAATTGTAGTTTCTTATTTGCTTACTGCAAGTAAGTATGAAAACTGGTTAATATTTCCTTCAAATTTTACTTTTGTTACAATTATTCAAACTTCAAAGAAACCTGCTCTACACATGGCGGCTGTGATGCTCCCCCACTACTCCTACTCATGATCAGAGACACACATATTGTCAGTCACTAAGGGACATGCTCAAGTGGTTAAGGTCAAGCAACTGACAAGCAAATCTGTGGTATTGATTTGAATATTTGCTATAACAATATTTCTGCTTCAGCAACTTAATGCTGAGTCTGCCTGAAATGTAATGGGAAATAGGTCAGTTTCAAAAGATCGATGTCCAGATCACAAAAAGCAAAATTTGAAGGGAATTTAGGTCACAAAAGTTTGAAGGGAATGGACGAAATGCTGCTAAGCATTTTGCCTGATGTGTTAATGATTCTGCCAGCTTGCTACCTCAATAATGATAATAATAATGCTGTGTAACATGATTTTTGTCCCTGGGGAGCAACTGTAGTTTCTTATTTGTTTACCCCTAGAAAGTATGAAAAATGGCTAATATTTCCTTCCTTCAAACTTTACTTTTGTTACAATTATTCAAACCTCAAAGAAATTTGCTCAACACTGAACTGAACTGTAACTAATCTGCACATCCTCTGATAACTCACAGATGGTGATTCAATTATTTCCTCTCACAGCTGCATGCACATCTGTAATGTTTTTCTCAGTTCTGCTGGTTGTGGATCTTCCAGAACGTCTGTCAATATCAACATATTTTTAACGCAACTTGGAAACATCTGAACCACTTGTACACTTGTGTGCAGCTCATACACTCCTCTCCATACACTTTCTGCAACTTTGCATCAGCCTCTGAGCAGGTATTGCCATGACAAATTTCTCTGTCATGGTCAATGTGACAATCACACGCTACGCACATTCTTTCCAAGCACTGCTATAAACAGCGGAAGTGAGCTAGACTGTTAAAACTTAGTGTGCATGCACAGCAGAGCTTACAGTCAATCTGTGCCAAGCAGAGTGAATCACAGAAGGTCCTTGACTCACTTACAGAAAATAACTTCTAGGTGAGATTCCAAAATTGGCAAGAATGCTGGGACCAGTGTATTGCTGCACAAGGTGACTCTTTCACAAGAGATTATGTTAAAACTTAGACAAATAAGTTATTTCTTTTTAAACATAACTGGTCCTGGAACTTTTCAGCTGGTCAGCTCCTGTTAAACCATCCAACCCATGTCAGCATGGAAAACGGACCTTAAATGATGAAGATGATGATAATGATAATATATATTTATATGTGTGTATATATATATATGTGTGTGCGACTATATATATATATATATATATATATATGTGTGTATATATATATATATATAATATATATATATATACACAAACATATGGCATTTGAATTACACGTCTAACTAGCAAAGTCATCAGCTTTCTGTTCATTGGCCAAAATCATTGATAACCAATTACAGTTTCATCTCATCTGCTCTTGGTATTTCCTCTCAAGTTAACACTGTAAATCAACTGTACCACTATTGCCAATTGAAATTCATTCACCATAAACTACTGAAGATGTCCACACAAGTGTAAGCAATATGTATACAGGTGTACACACACACACACACACACACATGCACATTTATATATATATATGTATATATCTTGCAAGTTTTATGATTAACAATCATCCCCATTCGATTCTGTTTTTTCCTACTTTCACTTTTTCGTTTTTCATTTATTCATTTCTCATTTCATTTGTATTTCTATTTATTTATTTACTTTTTGTTTCGATATCCTTATCAGAGAGGTTCAACTTTTTTTTTCTTACAGCAGCCTAAAGCTATGAATGAGTAATGTGTTCTGTTTTAGAGTAGAGAAACAGAGCTAAATTATCAAAATAAACAGAGAACAAGCAGACAAAACAAAGGTAATTAATAGAGTGGAATCACAAGAGAGAGAGAGAGAGAGAGAGAGAGAGAGAGAGAGAGAGAGAGAGAGAGAGAGTGAGATAGAGAGAGTGAGATAGAGAGAGTGAGATAGAGAGAGTGAGATAGAGAGAGAGAGAATGAATTATAAACACGTTATCTCCTGCAAGTTAATGAAGCAGAGATCAGCTCTCTCTGTCTGTCTCTCTCTCTCTCTCTCTCTCTCTCTCTCTCTCTCTCTCTCTCTCCCCTTACATGTTGTGACTGACGCTAAGCAAGAGTAGTCAAGAAGTCTGTCTAGTAATATGAAATAATGAGAATCCTTGAAAATATTTATTATATTTTGAAGGAGTGGGGTGGAATTATTGTTTTTTTTTTTTAATTTATTGTATAACATTTTTGCTTCCATTTTTACGGTTCACTTCTTGTAAACCTGAACAAAACGGTATGCTCTATGATACAAGAGCGTTTTTTAATTTTTTTTTTTGGGGGGGGGGTTTGAGGTTGGGTCTTCAGTTATGTTGTTATTTATATCATAACTTTTCATCCCTGGATTTGAAGAAAATTAGCAAATGATTAAGAAGATAAAAAGAAACTAATTTCATTCTAGATTTTTCCACAGGATCTGTTTTCTCAAGATACACCATCATTTTCAAGCCATTTTCTTAAACACAGCTTAAGTCATCATCATCATCATCATCATCGTTTAAGTAAAATAAATCTTTCAGTTATTAATAAAACTAGATTGTGTAAGTATTTTGAACACAGCATTAGCCTACAAGTTGACTATAAGTAACCATTTAACTTACTATAAATAGCAGCCAAATTTCCCTCAAATAACATCTTACTATCTTAAAAATGGTTATTAGAAGATGTCGTCAAAGATACATTGTGCTTAAAAATAAGACAGATAGTTCAAGACCAGAAGGCTTTTGATCATTTGTTTATTCAATCAAAGTTGACCTTAAGTTAAACAACAACACTAACAGTAGCAACATAAGACATGAAGAGCTAATAAAAGTGCCTTTATATGGTCATACGATCTGCTAGAAATAGCAACCAGATTTCCCTCAAGTTGCAACTGACCATTTTTTTAACACGAATGACACACTAGAGGACTGTGTTCTTTGATATATATAAAAAAATAAAAAAGACAAGATTGTGATGGTTGGAGCCACTTTGATCATAATCCTTCTCTATCTGAAGTTAAACTACTGCTACTGCTATTGTTGCTGCTGCTATATGGGATATGAACCGTTGCTACAAGAATAGCCTCTATCAGTCATGTTTAACCATGTATCTGCATAAGTATGCACAGGCTTGAAAAAAGTATTTTAAGAAAAATTAGCAGCTGTCCATGCATGCAAATCTCCCCTCTCCATACCACTGATGTTTGACCAAAAGAAAGGCCACCAACTTGGTCTGATACAACTTGGCACCAGTGCTTTGCTGTCAGAATGCAAAGAGCTGGAACAGATACTGCAATTTGGATAAGTACTTTTTTATCAACTCTGAGATGAAAAGCAAAGTTGACCTTGGCAGGATTTTAACTCTGATCATAGTGAGTCAAAACGAATATTGCAAGGCATTTTATCCACCATTCCAACAATTCTAACAATTCACTACCTTGTTACCATTTACTACAAGTAGTAAAGAAATATACTATTGGGGATCTGTTGTGCTTGAGAAGACACATGAAGCTGAGTGAAATTGTAGAATGGCCAGTGCTGGTGACATGTGAAAAGCACCCATGCTGGTGACACGTAAAATGCCCCTACAATACTCTGCAGAGTGCTTGGCATTTGGAAGGGCATCTAACTACAGACACCAAGCCAAAACAGACTGGAGCCTGGTGCAGCTTACCAGCAGCTCCAGTCAAACAGTCTAACCCATGCCAGCATGGAAAACAGATGCTAAATGATGAGGATGTATCTACGTTGGTGACATTTTTGTTATCATCTCAAGTGCAGATAGCTATTCAGAAATATTTGTAGCACATTTGGAAACTATCGTGAGTAAGAATGGGGTAATTTCCCACCAGGTTCCTTGCATAAAGATAACATCATCCTGTGCACTTATAGTCATTCCTCATACAAACTCCATGGTAGCCCTCACTAATGCTGGTGACATGAAAATAGCATCACCCAGTACATGCTGTGAAGTGGTTGATGTTAGGAAGGACATTCAGCCATTGAAACCATGCCAAAGCAGACACTGGAGCATGATGCAGTCCTAAGGCTCATTACTTCCTGTCAAACCCATGCCAGCATGGTACATGGATGTTAAGCAATGATGATGATGATGATGATGATGATGATGATGACAATGATGATGGTGGAGATGCCAATGAAGACAGCTATTGCTCTACATGATAAATGGTAAAGAGTAAAGACCCCCTTCGGTCATGAATGACCATGGGATTGCACCTAGAAAGTTATGTTCTGAGGCACAATTCTGGGCAATGTGTCAAAAAGGGAATGACACATTGAAAAGCATAATCTTAAATATACTGATGAAATGATTCACGAGGAAAATGTCTTTGATTGTATGTCTTCTCATTCAGTGCTGGGCTGGGATTAAACAACAACTACTTCTGACCTCAAACTTTGAGCTTATTAAAATCCAGTATTTTACTCACCCAACTGTAACATGACATCACTTCAATTTATAATTAGTTGAATTACCTTTTGTTATGCTATTTATGAATGTTATGGTCGAAAGGCTTCATTAAAATAAATGTATCATTTTATTTGCTTATGTTTTATGTCTCAACTTTTAACCACTTTTTTTATTCATGTCTAATTTTTCTTTTATACTTTTTCTTTTCTTTTTCTGTTTGCAACAGAGAGAAAAGTGTGCAGTTTTGCTGTACACGACAATGAGCTACTGAGGAATGAACATAGGGATATAAATTAGTGTGGCCATGTGGTTAAGAAGCTTACCTCCCAAGCATGTGGCTTCAGGGTCAGTCCTGTTGTGTGGCATCTTAGGCAGGTGTCTTCTAACCAGGCTTTGTGAGTGGATTTGGTGGAAAAAGATTGGTAGTGGGACTGTTAAACACACACACACACATGTGTGTGGGTGTATTCTGTATCAAAAGGATGTGTTATAACACTATTCTGCATACACACAAACAGCCATACTAACAATCCAACATACCTCCATCATCAGCTGCCCCACGGATATCGTTATGGTTTTGACACCTGGGCAGTGCCATTCAATCCAGCAGTGTCAAAGGCACTAAAAGAAGTGCTGTTTGGGAACAAACATACCAAAAAACAAGACACACAACTTTCAAACATATTTACCCTATGTACAACAGTATTCAATCAAATATAGACAGGATTAAACACTAACTTTAAAATTAAACTACGAGAAACACATAAATCTATGTATATTTGTATCAGTATTAATAGTACACCTACAATAACTAAATTATATACTAAATAGCGAACAATCTTTAAGTTCATGTACGTTTTGTGTACCCTTATCTTGATGTCATGTGATGACTGAAAATGAATGTCACCATGCAAATGGTGTCATCCATGAAAACACGTCTGGCCATGAGGAAACATTATCTTGTGTGGAAACAAATGAGGGTTGGCAACAAGAAGAGCATCCAACCATAGAAAATCTGCCTCAACAAATTCCATCTAACCCATGCAAGCATGGAAAAGTGGACATTAAAACAAAGATGATAATGAAGGTTGTATGTTCTTGATTCACCAAGTAGAAGTAACAACCAAACCTTCTTAAATCATACTCAAGGTTTGAATATTTTTTGAAAAAAGAAAGGACATTTTGGGATAATGTAGTTCTAGATATGTTGCATCTCATCATCATCATTTAACGTCCGTTTTCCATGCTGGCATAGGTTGGATGGTTTGGCTGAGGTCTGAAAAGCCAGTGGCTGCACCAGGCTTCAATTTGATCTGGCAATGTTTCTATAGCTGGATGCCCTTTCTAACACCAACTACTCCAAGAGTGTAGTGGGTGCTTTTTACATGCCACTGGCACAGGAAGCAGTCAGGCGGGCCTGGCATTGATCACATTCAGATAGTAGTACTTTTTACATGCCACCTGCACAGGAGCCAGTCATGTTGCTCTGGCATCGATCATGTTCAGATAGTGCTTTTTACCTGCCACCAGCACGGGAGCCAGTCAGGGGTCACTGACAACTATTTATTATACTTTATATCACAATTTATGAACACTAGATTAATTCTTTTCAATGCTGCAGTTACAAGTTTACATAATTTCTGGTGGGCGAAATGTCTAGGGAATACATGTGGTGCAGTAGACTTAATTTGAAGAACTCAAGTTTTGGGGTTTTTTGGCCAATGCTTATAACATAATTAGTATATAATTTTACTTTGTCATTGTAATATATATAAAATAACTAACTGACATTTAACAAAGGTAGATTTAAATTTAGATCCAGATCCTCTATAAGTCTACTGAAACTATGGATTTACTCCAGGAGTTTCTTTTTAACAATCTGGTCTGGGTAAGGTTTTACATGAAAGACAAGAAGACCGTTAGTTACCAATGCATGCAAGTCTCCCCTTTCTGTGACATTAATATTGTCTAAGGGACTAAGGGAAAGGCGAAGATTTACATATGCAGCTTGACAATTATATCATTCAGGTATTATTGTCAAAATTCAAAGACCTGGAACAGGTACCCAGCAATTCACCACTCTGGACTAGGTACGATTTGAACTCAGAATGTAAAGAGTTAGAACAAATACTGCAAGGCATTTAATTGAACGGCCTGACAATTTTGCTAACTCACTATGTTTTTAATTTAGCTTTGAACGCTTTAAAATTGGAAAACCCAGAACCATTCTGAAATGGATTAAAAGAGCTAATGACAAGTGATTGAAGAAGTAAACAGAAAATACAGCTTCCTGCAAATACGGACTGCACTTCAAACAAGGCGCTGACATTAGGCAGTTTTGTTACAAGTAATGAAATTGCTACTGTGTTTATTGATGAAAATTAAGCCCCTCCATAAAATAGAGACAACACAATTCAAGCGTTTTGTGTTTAGTTTGTTATCTTGTCTTAATGAGTTACCCCTACTTTATTTCTTAATAGTAGGCTTGGATGGCACATGTTGAAGAATAGTAAATGTACATTTAAAATATTGTAACATGCAAGAGTTCTATTCTTTGTATCTTTCATACAGACGTCATCATCGTTGCTTTAATGATCACTTTTCCAAGTGGTCATTTTCCTCATTAGAAATAGCAGCTAAATTCCCCTCAAAATACACTTTACAGTCTTAAAAAGAGTGAGACAAATTGGATAATGTAGTATTCTGGACACTAAGCAGCAATGCCAATAATTATGTTAGTGTTCTTCAATTCTATTCTTTAGTCAATTGGGTTAAACAAGATTAAATGCATAGATATTTCTTATAAATCTTGCCAACCATTAAACAAATTATCTCTATTATCTTTTATTTTTTACTTGTTTTAGTCATTGAACTGTGCCCATGCTGGGGTACCACCTTTAAGGGTTTACTTGGACAAATTGATCTCAGTACTTACTTTTTTTTTGAAGTCTGGTACTTATTCTATCATTCTCTTTTGCTGAACTGCTAGGTAACAGGGACGTAAATAAATGCGCGTGTATTTACGTCCCTGTAACTTAGCAGTTCAGCAAAAATTAAACCAACAGAATGAGTAGCAGGCTTAAAAATAAGTACTTGGGTTGATTCACTCAATTAAAATTCTCCAAGGCAGTGCTCCAGCAGGTCTCCAGTCTGATGGTTGAAACAAGTAAAAGAATTAAAAAAAAAAATCAAGACCAGTTGTCAAGAGCTGAGAGGACAAACACAACTGCACATGCACACACACACACACACAAACACACACACAAACACAAACACAAATACACACACGCATGTGCTCATGCAAATGCATGCAAGCACACACACACATACATGCACGTGAATGCATGCATGCATGCACACATATACTCAACAGGCTGCTACACTATTTCCATCTATGAAATTTACTCAAAAGGCACCAGGCTGAAAACTAAGCTTCTTAACCATACATATATAGCCTGCACCTATATGCAGAATATTTTAGCTAATTTCTCTTCTTTCTTTCCCACATTTATCCACAACTACAACTGGAAGCTGTTAAGCATGTGCTAGAGTTTATCTTAGTTCTCAGAAGTAGTTGAGAGACTTGTCTTAGATACGACATCATTTACCATATATCTTTGACTTCAATTGCGCAACAACTTGAAACAAGTCCTGGAATTTAATGAAAACATATTTTCCAGCATACAAGTTGATATGTTGGCACTCCGTCAGTTACGACGATGAGTGTTCCAGTTGATCTGATCAACGGAATAGCCTGCTCGTGAAATTAACGTGCAAGTGGCTGAGCACTCCACAGACACGTGTGCTCTTAACGTAGTTCTCAGGGAGATTCAGCATGACACAGGGTGCGACAAGCTGGCCCTTTGAAATTCAGGTACAACAGAAACAGGAAGAAAGAGTGAGAGAAAGTTGTGGTGAAAGAGTACAGCAGGGTTCACCACCACTCCCTGCCAGAGCCTCATGGAGCTTTAGGTGTTTTCACTCAATAAACGCTCACAACGCCCGGTCTGGGAATCAAAACCGTGATCCTAAGACCACGAGTCCACTGCCCTAACCACAGAGCCATTGCACCTCCATACAAATTGATATGGTATGCAGCATAACCATATAGAGTAAATATGTAAACATCATCACCATGTTTCTAAATCTTGCAGCATTTCACATGGAATTTTCACTCCTCCAAAGTCAGATTGGTGTATAAGCTGAGCAACCTTTTTTTGGCTGTAAATTTTGGTCTGAAAATTTCAACTTGTATGCCATAAAATGTGAAAGCATGTAGCCTATTTGTAAGGGTGCTGCACCCACAATCGCAAGATCATAGTTTGATTCTCAGATAGGTGGCACATTGTGTTCTTGAGCAAAACACTTTTTTTTCACATTGCTCTGCAGGTGGAAGAGTGGCAGAATCGTTGGTGCAACAGCAGAAATGCTTTATGGTATATCTTACGGCTGTCTACATTCTGGTTCAAATCTCACCTACCTGGAGAAGACAGCAGGAGACCACACCAGTATTCATCCCAAGTCTGGTCATGGCAGCCAAAGTTCCATTAATCTACTTAATGGCAGCAAGGGTGGATACAGGCACTCTCGAGTCATACAGAGAATACTGGAGAAGGTTCATGTGCACAAGACCTGCTCAAGGGCAGTCAACCACTAGACATGTCATAAAATATGGTATGTCATTTATACAGTGCACATGCAGCTTAATGTAAAGGTCTGCACTTTATCATGGTCCCTATTTTTCTGCTGGTTACTTTTGATCAATTTATATTAACAGTATTTGCAAGGGACACAGTTCAGTGCTCATGACAAATTGCTTTTCTTTGAGCTAACAGCTGCTTGATCAGCATTCTTAAAGATTCATTCAGCTGTGATACTTTTAACACATTTTATTAAATCTATTTTAAATTAAAACCCTTTCATTACCATATTTCTGTTGAACTACACTGCTTTTGTTTCAATTAATTTTGAAAATAATAAAGAATTTAATGAAATATCTTGGCCATTACTAAGCTGGTAATTGGAACATAAACTAACAAGGAATTTTAATGGGAAATTTTAATTTAGATCACTTTATATAGAAAATTTGTATCATAGAAGCTGGGCAGTTTTGGGTGATTTGGTATAAAAAGAGTTAAATAACCATTTCATGAGCCCATTGGTGATGACTTTGAGTTTCAATTACTTTTGAAATAAATAAGTTGCAGGGATTTAGTAAAATGACTAATTTTTCCCCACTTCATTAATATTTTAAACTGTTGTTTAAAACATGAC
Source organism: Octopus bimaculoides (assembly GCF_046866305.1). Classification (NCBI taxonomy): domain Eukaryota; kingdom Metazoa; phylum Mollusca; class Cephalopoda; order Octopoda; family Octopodidae; genus Octopus; species Octopus bimaculoides. The sequence goes on along the minus strand of NC_142929.1, from coordinate 48,251,489 downwards.
TTAAAAGGTTCTCACATAAAAATTATAGGATGTTTTAATTCAAATATGAAGAAAAGAAAAACACTTTTAAATAGGTCTTGTAATATGATATATCCAGAGGCAATCTTAATCAAGTGACTATTGTTTAAATGATCTTATTTAAGTTGGTTACTATAATGTGAAAAGACAGTGTGATAAGAAGCTTGCTTCTTATCAGACATGGTTCAGGGTTCAGTCCCATGGCATGGCACCTTGGGCAAGTGTCTTCTATTATAGCCTCATGCCAACCAAAGCCTTGTGAGTGGATTTGGCAGATGGAAACTGAAAGGACCCCCATTGTGTATATATACATATATGTATAGGTGTATGTATATATATATATATATATATATATATATATATATATATATATATATATATATATATATATATATGTATATATATATATATATATATATATATATATATATGTATATATATATATATGTATATATATATATATGTATATATATATATATGTATATATATATATATGTATATATATATATATGTATATATATATATATGTATATATATATATATGTATATATATATATATATGTATATATATATATATATGTATATATATATATGTATATATATATATATGTATATATATATATATATGTATATATATATATATGTATATATATATATATATATATATATATACACACATACATATACATATATGGTGTAGGTGTGTTTACATCCCTGTAATTCATCAGTTCAGCAAAAGAGATTGATAGAATAAATACTAGGCTTTAAAAAAAAAGATTTGCTCGACATAAAACCCGTCAAGGTGGTGCTCCAGCATGGCTGTAGTCAAATGACTGAAACAAGTAAATGAATAAAAGAATAATGTAATATTATACAAAATATTACAATTATTTTTCAACTTACAAGTTAAATTTTTTAGACCAAAATTTACAACCTAAAAACGGTAGGTTGACTTATACACCAAGATGTCTTTGAAGAACCAATAATTCCATGTGAAATGCAACGAGATTTGAAAAGATAGTGATGATGTTTGAATGTTTACACTACATGTTTATACTATATACTAAGTCAGCTTCTATTTCAGAAAATGCAGTAGAGAGATCTGCATCAACAAGATCTGATCTTTATGTGGTCATGCTAAGCCAAATCTTTAGCACTTCTCATTTTACCATAATTTTTTTAAGAGAAGGCCCACTGGACAATTTAGCCTTAAATACACAAAAAGATAGAAGAAGAAAACGATAAGCATATTTCAGCTTGCACAATAAGTCTCTGAACACCTGCAGCAAGAGGTGCCCATCGTTTCCACATCTGTACAAATGTGTATAAGTCTCTAGTTGGACTGCTGGACTGAAAAGTACACTTGTTCTATTCTATGAGATTAGTCAACTGATAGCATTGTTTGAAATCAAGTTGAAGGCTATCATCATCATCATCATCATCATCATCATCATCATCATCGCCATCATCGTCATCATCATCATCGTCGTCATCAGTTTTCCATGCTGGCATGGGTTAGATGGTTTGACTGGAACTGGTAAGTTGGAGAGCAGCACCAGTCCCAGTCTGTTTTGGCTGAGTTTCTACAACTGGATGCCCTTCCTAACGCCAACCATTCCATAGAGTGTTCTGGGCGTCATTTATAAGTCACCAGCATGGGTAACATATTAAAGGCACTCATGCTGGTGTCACATAAAAGATACCCAGTACAAAGTAATCTAAGTACCCAACCTAACATGATTGTCTTGTTAGAATGACAAATACAGTGTTGTTAGCCTTGAGAGACCCTCTCATACAGGCATATGCTGCATAAAAGCATAGATATGAATCATAGCAGATGAGAATCATCTGTTATGGGTGCCAGAATTCTTGTATCATGTGATTTCAGTCTACTGGATCTCTTCAGTGGGAGTTGTCTGGGGATTGCATCTCAAATAAATCTCATTGCCACAATATATAGAATATCAGTATCTGATATATGGAATATCAGACATTAATGTCATAAATAGCCAGCAGGTTTATTAAAGTTTGGTTATTAGTAACAGGAGCAGTATTAGTGCCAAAAGGCAAACATTCTATCCAAATTAATGTGGATGCTGCCAGTAAGGTGAGGGTTGGAAATGAGTACAGCAATGAATTCCGGGTAGAGGTAGGGGTCCACCAAGGTTCCGTCCTCAGCCCCCTATTATTTACCATAGTCCTCCAGGCAATCACAGAGGAGTTCAAGACAGGTTGCCCCTGGGAGCTCCTCTATGCTGATGACCTTGCCCTAATTGCGGAGTCACTATCAGAACTAGAGGAGAAGTTTCAGGTGTGGAAGCAAGGTCTAGAATTGAAGGGCCTTAGAGTCAACCTAGCTAAAACCAAAATCCTAATAAGTAGGAAGGTAGATAAAACACAAACCCCTTCAGGTAGATGGCCCTGCTCAGTATGTAGAAAAGGAGTAGGTAGTAACTCTATAAGATGTACCCGGTGCAAGCTATGGACACATAAGAGGTGCAGCAACATCAAAGGCAGGTTAACTAGCAAGTTAGTTTTTGTTTGTGGCAGATGTTCAGGTGCAATAAAGACTGCAAACAAACAGGAAACAACTTCTATCTCATTCCAGGGTGAAAAACTAGAGGTAGTCGATAGCTTCCGCTATCTGGGCGACCAAGTTAGTAGTGGGGGTGGGTGCGCTGAAAGTGTAGCTGCTAGAATAAGAATAGCCTGGGCAAAGTTTAGAGAGCTCTTACCCCTGCTGGCGACAAAGGGACTCTCACTCAGAGTAAAAGGCAGACTGTATGACGCATGCGTACGAACAACCATGCTACATGGCAGTGAAACATGGGCTGTAACTGCTGAGGACATACGTAAGCTCGCAAGGAATGAAGCCAGTATGCTCCGTTGGATGTGTAATGTCAATGTGAATACCCGTCAGAGTGTAAGTATCTTGAGAGAAAAGCTGAACATTAGAAGCATCAGTTGTGGCGTGCAAGAGAGACGATTGCGCTGGTATGGACATGTGGTGAGAATGGAGGAGGATAGCTGCGTGAAAAAGTGCCACACCCTAACAGTTGAGGGAACCCGTGGAAGAGGTAGGCCCAGGAAGACCTGGGCTGAGGTGGTGAGGCAAGACCTTCGTACATTGGGCCTCACCGAGGCGATGACTACGGACCGAGACCTTTGGAAATGGGCTGTGCGTGAGAAGACCCGGCAAGCCAAGTAAGATCGTTGCCAGTGCCCCTGGACTGGTTCTTGTGCGGGTGGCACATGAGATGCACCATTTTGAGCGTGGCCGTTGCCAGTACCGCCTGACTGGCTCCTGTAGGATTTTCGAGCGAGATCGTTGCCAGTGCCCCTGGACTGGCTTGTGCGGGTGGCACATAAAAGACACCATTTCGAGCGTGGCCGTTTTCGTGCGGGTGACACGTAAAAGCACCCACTACACTCTCTGAGTGGTTGGCGTTAGGAAGGGCATCCAGCTGTAGAAACTCTGCCAAATCAGACTGGAGCCTGGTGTTGCCATCCGGTTTCACCAGTCCTCAGTCAAATCGTCCAACCCATGCTAGCATGGAAAGCGGACGTTAAACGATGATGATGATGATGATGATGTCTTGTTAGAACACCAAATGCTGTTATTAGCCTTGAGAGACTGTTAACATCCAGTAGACTGGATGCTTTTATGCCCCATGCGCCTATATGTGAGGGTCTCCCCAGACTAATATTATCAGAAACCTGAAACATGCATATTAAATAACTTCAAAATATCACTGTTTGGTTTGACTTCATTGTTACAAATTATGTGACTTGGTGGCAGTATAAATTAGTGGGTCAAGGCTCCATTTATGTAATTATTATAACAATGGTTTGGAGTAGTTAATTATATTTGATTTGAGCCAAAAATTCTGGTACCATGCACTGCTTCTTAGCATTACAGTAAATATATATCATATATACTCTTTTACTCTTTTACTTGTTTCAGTCATTTGACTGCGGCCATGCTGGAGCACCGCCTTTATAGTCGAGCAAATCGACCCCAGAGCTTATTCTTTGTAAGCCTAGTACTTATTCTATTGATCTCTTATGCCGAACTGCTAAGTTACGGGGACGTAAACACACCAGCATCGGTTGTCAAGCGATGCTGGGGGTGGGGGGACAAACAAACACACAAACATATACATATATATATACACATATTTATATACATATATATATATATATATATATACATATACAACAGGCTTCTTCCAGTTTCCGTCTACCAAATCCACTCACAAGGCTTTGGTCGGCCCGAGGCTATAGTAGAAGACACTTGGCCAAGGTGGCATGCAGTGGGACTGAATCTGGAACCATGTGGTTTGTAAGCAAGCTACTTACTACACAGCCACTCCTCTATATATATATCATATATATATATATATATATATATATATATATATATATATATATATATACACACACACACACACACACACACACACATATATGTATGTATGTTTAGATAGATAGATAGAAACACACACACACACACAAATAATTCTGAATATTTGCCAAAACTTGACAAACACGACAGGAATGAAACATTCTGTACATTTGTTACTGTCAATTCTTTTTTTAAAACATCATTTAATTATTCTGCTAAAAAGGCATAGAGGTCTTTCTTTAGTTCATAGTTTTATTTTCCATTAGAGTTATGTGTTAGGTGAGTGTAAGAAGAGAAAGAGAGGAGCAGGGGAGAGTGGCATTTTAATCAATGCTTAGAGTGTCCTGATCTGAGGTGAAATCAGGTGTGACACAATGGAGTCACTGGACATTTCTGATATGACTATGAGTGAAAGATTTTTAAGTAAGTAAAATCCTGTTTTTCTTTCTTCAAGGATAAAATCTATTCATCAAGTAACTAGCATGTAAAAACCAATTTAGGTTTTGTATGCATATATATATATATATAAAAACAAAAGTAAATGAGTATATGCATATATACGTACAGGTATGTGCATACCGACATCCAACTGTATGTATAGGTGCATATCTGGGTACAGGACATTGCAAACAAACGTAGACGAGAACACACGAGCCACATAGAGAACATTCTACTTCATCAGCTACCCACGTTTTAACACCGGCGTTTCGACGAGCTTCGGGCAGGACGCAACGTTAAAACGGCTCGTCCCATGGATCGCAGATTAAATCTGTATACGCAAATTAAATCTAGCCATGGAGGAATGTAGTGGCGGACAAAAAACAAGACAGGAAAACAAACAGAAAAGGCTTTACGGCCAGACGAGAAAAATTATGTGTGTATGAACGCGATGAGGCACGGAACCGAGAGAGACAAAGTGGTGGCGTGCGTTACTTGGCGATAGCCAAGGAAGGAAAGGATTATTGACCGGAAGCATGTGACCATGCCGGTGTAAAGGGAAGAGAGAGAGTGGTAGAGGGAGAAAGAGAGGGAGGAAGTAGAAGAATGGTGAGCAACGAGAGGAAAAAAGAAAGAGAGGAAATACGAGGGGGAAAAAAGAGATACGTAGTAGTAACAGAGGAAGAACAAGAGGGGTAAGGCGAGATACGTAGTAGTACAGAGGAAGAACGAGGGGGGGGGGGAGAAAGGAAAGAGAAAGAGAGAGAGAAAGAGATAGAGTAGCGTCGGAGGATAAGTTACGAAAACTACTTACAATTTTTGTGAGACGCTGCGTTCAATCATGTAAAAACAAAAGTAAATGAGTATATATATATATATATATATATATATATAGGCTGATGACCTTGCCCTAATTGCGGAGTCACTATCAGAACTAGAGGAGAAGTTTCAGGTGTGGAAGCAAGGTCT
>NC_142929.1:48215659-48240659 GCF_046866305.1 Octopus bimaculoides | reverse complement strand
TAAATGTCATACAAGCCACGAGCCACAGGGAAATATTGCCTCACTTGGAAACAAGTGAGGGTTGGTGACAGGAAGGGCATCCAGCCATAGAAAATCTGCCTCAAAAATACTCCCATTTAACCCATGCAAGCATGGAAAAGTGAACATTAAATGATGACAACGAAGACGATGATGATGACGGCAATGATGATGACAACGACGATGATGAGTTTGTCAATAAGAATCTCTTAGTTTCTTTTGACGCAATGATGTTGGTTACAATAAATATGAAAACTGCAATCCCAATGTGATTATTTTGACTGAGCTTGAAAACCAGCTGGAGTATTATCAAATAATTTTTGGCTGTAAAAATTCATCCATTTTTTTTCTGCTTACAGTTAACTGAAGGAGTTTATTTCAGTTCACTTTATATTTTCCTTATGTTCATTGTTTCTGTTTTCTATGTAATATATGCTGTCCAGGGGCAATATGAAAATCAAGTGGAATGATTCCCATGATAACACTACATCTATTATATTGCTTGTCTTAAAGAATACTTTCCATTCCCGAACAACAGTGATAGCAGTGGTAGTGCTGGTAGTAATAGTGGTCGTGGTCGTCGTCTTCGTCGTCGTCGTCATCATCGTCATCGTGGTCGTAGAGGCTGTAGCAGTTACAGCAATTAAAATAGTAAATCGGTTTCACCTGAATCCACCAGAAAATCAAAGGAATTGCTGAATAGACTGTTGTGCGATCAGGAAATATTTTCAAAAGTTTTAATCTGTGATTTGAGTTTATGGTCCATTCCTGTTCAGTTTCTCTTCTTACTTCTTTTTTTTTTTTTTTGAACTGTTGCATGCACACTTTGGCTGATAAGTTTAAAACATTACGCACTTATATATTTACACTCACAAATTTCACATTTCATAGTAATATATACAAACATATGTGTATATACAATATATACAAACATATATGTATATATACAAATATATGTTCGTGTGTGTGTGTGTGTGTGTGTGTGTGTGTGTGTGTGTGTGCATATATATATATATATATATATATATATATATATATATATAGTGATGTGAATAAACTTACATCTAAATTACGCAAAAATGAAAATAACACTGACAGTGTTATTTTTACAAAAATTATATAAAAATTACATAAAAATATCTTGAAATACTAAACAGTAAATTTATTCAATAAAATCACCATTGGTTTCAACCACAGCCCCCAGATGACATTGGAATCTTCTACAACTCTTCTGGACGGTCATAATCCTTGCCTTCAATTCATCTTTCATGTTACAAAGAGTTTTGGTGGTCACTCGCTCAACTGCTCCCCACACATAATAATCAAGAAGGTTGCAGTCTGGTCAGTTAGGTGGCCAGATGGTAGGGGTGATGTGGTCACAGAAATTGTCTGACAGCCATGACTGGGTTCTCCTCCTTGTGTGGCATGGTGCAGAGTCATGTTACCAGATATAGGGTCTTCCAGTAGTCACCCTCTTGACCCAGGGCAGCACTACCTCCTCCAGGCAGTTGATGTAGGCCTACATGTTGAATCTGAGGCTGTGTGAGAAGATGAATGGAGGCATAATGTCATCATCACTAGTGATCACTTGATCACTCCAAACATTCTGATTTTGAATGGATGTTTGATTTTTATCACACTCGGTACTTGTCCTTAGATTGACACCCAAACACTCTGAAATATTTGTGGTGGAACTTCCTCTGTGAATTCCAAGCAGTACAGCACATTGTTTCCAAATTTCTAGCAGAGTGAATTGCATCATGATGCTGTCTTTCTCACATATGGTGCCCAACTGACCCTACTATACTGTCTAGTTGACAAAATCAAAAACAAACAATGTGCATATGTGAAATTAAAAATGTAAAATGGCGACAATTTACCCATTGCATCTTGTATACATAGATGTGTGTGTATATATATATATATATATATATATATATATATATATATATATATATATATAATAAATGTGAAAGTGAATGCCAGTGTGTTAGTGTGTCACACTTTCCAACTTTATTCTTCCATTCCGACCCCCTCTCTCAATAATCAATGACACTTCTACTATACTTCATGCTTTACCCCTCTCTCACTATTCAATGACTCTTCTACTATTCTTCATTCTTGTTTTTTTTTCTTAATCCTAACATTTGGAAAAAAATATTTCTCTAAATATTATAACTGTATCAAGTAATTTAACCATAACACATGCTTCATAACATTCAGAGCTGAAATATGTATTGAAATCACTCTTTTGTTAGCCAAAACTTGGATTATGTTAGGATGTTTGAACAACAGTACCTGCCTGGATATATTATCCTTATATAGTCATTGTGTGTGTGTGTGTGTGTGTGTGTGTGTGTGTGTGTGTGTGTGTGTGTGTGTGTGTGTGTATGTAGAAATAAGCAAGTTAGACATATGAGGTAGTGGTTAAGAGCGCAGGCTACTAACCCCAAGATTCTGAGTTTGATTCCGGGCAGAGACTTGAATAATAATAATAATAATAATAATAATAATAATAATAATAATAATAATAATAATAATAATAATAATAATGATAATAATAATAATAATAATAATAATAATAACAATAATAATAATAATAATAATAATAATAATAATAATAATAATAACAACAACATCGAAAAATACCTTAGGAATGAGAACCCAGGTTCGAAATTTCCCCAAGACACCTGATGAAGGCTGGAGGGTATATCAGCTGAAATGTTGTGTTAACAACAAACAAGATGAGGACAAATATGTCAATTGTAAATAATGTACATAATTCCTCATCTCTTGAATATAGAACTGTATTAGACAGATCAATATATAAAGTATATTGAATACATGTAATACAAAAAAAATGTATGTATGTATACATGCAAAAAGTCTGACTTACACAGAATACAAATATAGAGAATTAAAGGGGTTGATGAAAAGTATTACAAATCCAACGGCTGTTTCTGGGGGCTCAGTGGTCCAAAATAATGTATGCAGATTGATTCCATCTTAGGATGAGATGAGCCTCCGACTTCAGGGAAGAGATGTTACATATGAGCTGTTAAAGGAAAGAAGTTCAAAGACGGAAACAACAGGTGGATAATGATTCGTTCACTACAGCTGTTTCCAATGAAGTCTTTAATTCTTCTATAGAGATGTTCCTGTACTTTCTTAATATACATGACTCTCTTTATTTAACCTGGCCTGGTGCTTTACCATTTAAGTACCTGATTCAATCAAATCCTGAACTCTTATTTGTATCTGTGTGTGTGTGTGTGTGTGTGTGTGTGTGTGTTCATATATATTTGTGTGCATTGTTGGCCTCTTGCCTTGACATTGTATGATAGTTGTAAACAAGTGTCACCATCATGCAAACAATATCCTTCTTTTTCTAATCTTCTGTGGAAACATGTCCAGTTTTGGGGAAAAAATATTACTTTACTCAGAAACAAGTGGAAGTTGGTAACAGGAAGGGCACCTGGCTGTAAAAAAATTCACCTCAACAAACATTCTGTCTGACCCCTGCAAGCATGGGAAAATGGACATGATGATGATGATGATATATCTACGTTCAGTAGGTGTGAGCTGAATTAGCTCAGTATAGAAAATACATAGATGTGCTTGAATGAATTTGAACTCAAATTCTAACTTCCTCATCCAGGTCAACCCCACAGCATCAAGAAAGGCTATAAGAGACATCCAAATCAAGCTGATATGGAAGTCATAAGGTAGATAAACAAAATTAGGCTTCACATATATATATATATATATATATATATATATATATATATATATATATATATATATATATATATATATATATGTATATACACATACATACACATGCATGTATGTAGACAGATATGTTGACATGGAGTGCAAAGAATATAGAATAAAAATAAAGAAATATATATATACATATATATATATATATATATATATATATATATATATATATATATATATATATATATATATATATATATATATACATATATATCCACATCATCATCATTATCATCATCATCATTTAGTGTCTGAGATCGAACCTGAGACCTCATAATTGCGAAGTGAACTTTTTAACTATTCTGTTGTGTGTGTGTGTGTGTGTGTGTGTGTGTGTGTGTAAGACAAAAAAGGAAACAATGAATGGAAAAGAAAAAAATAATCAGAAATAAAACAAATAGGAAAAATAAAGCTGTATGTTAATTATCGACTTCAACAGTATATTTGGAAACTAATGTTGTACTTAAGAACATGAAAGATTATTTATTGCTAAATAAATGGCCTTAAACCTCTTCCCCAGTTAGATTTTGTTTGTTCATAAGACACATTCAAATGAGACCATTGAAGTGAATGATGGATTAGTTGTATGAAAACAATTTGATGTCAGTTAAAGGACTGACAAGAAGCTTTAACAAATGAATGATATTTGATAAGATATTTGTTACTTACATAGAATAGAATTTGTATGAGAATAGAACTTTCTTGAAATATATATATATAGTCTTTTACTCTTTTACTTGTTTCAGTCATTTGACTGTGGCCATGCTGGAGCACCGCCTTTAGTTGAGCAAATCGACCCCAGGACTTATTCTTTGTAAGCCTATTACTTATTCTATCGGTCACTTTTGCCAAACTGTTAAGTTACAGGGACATAAACACACCAGCATCAGTTGTCAAGCGATATTGGGGGGACAAACACAGACACACAAACATACACACACACACACACACATACATATATGTATATATACATATATATGACAGGCTTCTTTCAGTTTCCATCTACCAAATCCACTCACAAGGCTTTGGTCAGCCTGAGGCTATAGTAGAAGACACTTTCGAAGGTGCCATGCAGTGGGACTGAACCCAGAACCATGTGGTTCGTAAGCAAGCTACTTACCACACACACACTCCTACATATATATATATATATATATATATATATATATATATATATATATATATATATATATATATATATGTATGTATATATATATATATATATATATATATATATATATATATATATACAATTAAACCTTGGGAGAGGCATTATGCCGGTAATAAACACACGCACTGGTTCAGTCCTTTATTAATTTAATTTATATAGTTTTTTGTTAAATTATTTCATTGCACTCTTGCAATCTCTTCAGTAACTTGTCTCTCCACTTCCATTTATTTTGAATATATGATCTGGCGTTGTTTTGGCGTTGTTTCGAAACTGTTTGGTATGAGCATGTGAGTGTGTGCAAGTTCGTATGTGTGCACGCTAATATGTGTGCACGCACTTATGTGTTCGTGCTTATATGTAAGTATGTGCGTCCATATGTGTGTTTGTAACAATTTCGTTTATATCAGATCAGATAGAGACTTTTTAATTAATTTATTTACGTTCATATTCCGCATCATATGTGTGAACAACACATGCAACCATGGGCAATTGTAAGGCCCTCATCTACGTGTATTTGGTATTTAAAATATATACATTTACATCATCATGGCAGTGAGCTAGCAGAATCATTAGCACACAGGATAAAATGCTTAGTGGCATTTTGTCCATCTTAACATTCTGAGTTTAAGATTCCACAGAGGTTGACTTTGTTTTTCATCCTTTCAGAAGCAATAAAATAAGAACCACTTGAGCAGTAGGGTCAATGTAAACGACTGATTCCCTCCTCCCAAACTGCTGGCATTGTGTTGAAATTTGAAAACCAATATATGTGGCTGCATTGTAAGTAGCTTGCTTACCAGCCACATAGTTTCTGGTTCAGTCCCACTGTGTGGCACCTTGGACAAGTGTCTTCTGAAATCGCCTCAGGCTGACCAAAGCCTTCTGAGTGGATTTGGTACACAGAAACTGAAAGAAGCCCATCGTATGTGTGTGAGTGTGTGTTTGTGTTTGTCCCCCCACCATCACTTGACAACTGATGTTGGTGTCTTTACGTCTCCATAACTTAGAGGTTCAGCAAAGACATGATAGAATAAGTACTAGACTTACAAAAAATAAGACCTGGAATCGATTTGTTCAACTAAAGGCAGTGCTCCAGCATGGCTGCAGTCAAGTGACTGAAACAAGTAAAAGAATAAAAGAATATATATATATATATATATATATATATATATATATGTATATATATATATATATATATATATATATAATACAAATGACATATGAGCATATGCATGTATACATACATATATGTACATACCTACATCTACATGTATATATAGATGCATATCCGGTACAGGACGTCAGAAAAGTGAACGGGGACATAAAAAACCAAAACGGACTTTGTTTAAAGACAACAGAACGAACACATAGGAAAACAAACAAGCCACTTATGGAATTATTCCTTTTTCAGCTGCCACTATTCTAAAACTAGGCATTTGGAAGATAAGGCAGGACGCACTCTTAGAATAGTTTCTTCCTGAGTAGAGGATTAACCCACTAAACGGGATTCCAAGGTAGCAAACACAAACCAAGACAGGAAAAATTGGACAGTGAAAACAACATTAAAAAGCCGTAGGGCTAAACGCGAATCGAATATTGAACGCTGTAGATATGACGAAGCTGAATGGAGAAATAGAAGTTTTGTCTCGCCTTTAAGCTGGCTGGGGTGAGAAAGGAAGTGTGACCAAAGGTCACATGTGAGCAAACAGGAGTGGTAGAGGGAGGAAGTGGAACAAAGGTTGGCGACATAGCAGTGAGGAGGAGAAGCAAGGACAACAGAAGGAAGCAGAGCAGGAGGGGGAGATAGGTAAGAAGAAAGATAGTATATATATATATATATATATATAGAGGCCATATTGTGGGTCATTCTGAAGGTGGACATAATCAGTGTAAAATCTCAGAAGACTTTGGGATTCCACTTCCTACAGTTAATATGGCGATTGTGCAATTCACCAGAGAGGGGAAGGAGTCCACATCACCTCATTCAGATCAACCAGGGCCCAATGACAGGACTCTTCTCTTTGTTAAGAGAAGTGTGGAGGATAATCCTCATTGTAAGGCCTCCGACATAGCAGAACAAGTTGATGTCAGTCCCAGAACAGCTGTCAGCTATCTCCATAAACTTGGTTACTATGGCAGAGCAGCAAGAAGGAAGCCACTTCTTCAACCAGCCAACATCAAGTGGAGAGAAGATTGGACCAGTGAGATGGTGGAGAGGCTACTAGCATTTTAGGACACTGTCATATTCTCTGATGGGTCCAGGTTTGCTGTATTTCCTGACAGAGGTTGAGTGTGGGTCTGGGGACTCTGTAATCAAGAATTTGATGTGTAAAGATTGCAGCCAACAATGAAAACATCTGTGATGGTCTGGGGAGCAATTTGGAGCAATGGTTGATCAGAGCTGGTGGAGCGTGAGGGAAACATAAACTCAGGTAAATATGTGCCCATATTGCAGAAAGGACACCTTCCAATCTTCTCCAGTGATGAAATAATTAAAGATGAATCTATATTTATGGAAGATGGGGCTCCTTGTCACACGGCTAAAATGACCCAAGATTTGTTGAATGAGAATGGCATTAAAAAGCTTCCATGGCCAGTTACCAGATATGAACCCTATTGAACACCTCTGTGACATAATGGACAGGATATTTCATTAAAAGAACAAGAAAGCATCTTCAAAGCCAGATCTTTTGAGATTACTGTATGAAACTTGGCAAGAAACTCTGCAAGAGAATATTCATCATCTGATCAGTAGCATGCCTAATAGGGTCTATGCATTGAAAAATGCGAAGGGCATGTCTACTAAATATTAAATATTCACATTATAACAATTAATAAAAAATTTCAATGTATAATTTCAGATTTAAATAAATTCTAATGATTATAAGGGTGTCTATTTATTTCTGTTATGTCTGTGTACATATATATAATTATAAATAGAGAAATATAGAATGATAAAATTTATTTTATCAATGGATATTCATATTTAGCAACAATTGTTTCACAGCTTAACAAACAAGTATAAATAATTCATTTTATTATATTTTATGATAAATGATAAATTATTTATATGCCTGTATTAATATATATACAATTTTAAATTAATGCAGATATTAAACTTGCTCGTCAGGTTAAAAGAATTCCATATTTAGAATTATATCACAACATAACATTTCAAAATGTGGAAAGTTAATTTTCAAAAACATTAAGATATTGGAAACAAGAAAGATAAAATTAATAGAGACAGGAAAGAAGCTGTGTTAATACCAAAAGGCAATCTTCATATCCAACTTAACATGGATGTTTTGATATATATATATATGCTAGCATGGAAAGCGGACGTTAAACGATATATATCATACTAGCCTATATGGTCTGGCTAAGTCAAAATGGTTTTTTGTATTCCTCCTTTCTACTTGGAGAGTTTAGACTTAATTATAAAAATATGTCCTTCTGTTTAAATGTAATTTCATTAAATTTCTATATCTTTGTGCATCTGAAGATTGCTCTATATTTTATATTTGATGTAATGTTTACATTGCTCAATTAAATGGAGTCGCATGAAACGATCGTACTGCATTAACTTTGGATATATTTGTTGCCTATTTTGACTTTAATCACCTTATTTTGAAACTGTATGGATAATATCATACTTAATTCTGGTGACTAAACTTAAGTACCATATTTACCTGAATCTATATATATATATGTGTGTGTGTGTGTGTGTGTGTGTGTGTGTGTGTGTGTGTGTGTGTGTGTGTGTGTGTGTGTGTGTGTGTGTGTGTGTGTGTATGTAGGGACCTCGCTTGGCCCAACTTGAGATTTGAAACCAAATCCACCTGCTTGTTGCTGATGAAAACAAGGGGGAAATCCTTTGTTTGCATCTTCACACAAGATGATTGATGGGAAATACTTCACTACCAAGGACTTGTGCTGGTCAAGGAAAGGTCAGTCCTTTGTTTAGGGTTTGACCTACATTACTGACCATAGTTTATATAACAGAGAGCATTTCCTATCTCTTTCTCTTTTTGTGTCAGCCAGACCAAGGAGCAACACCCACTTTTGTGTCAGCCTTGACCAAGAGCAGCACTTCCCTTTGCCCTTCATTTGACATACGAAGAGAATCTTTCCGCTGCAAGAAAGACAATGCCACCTTTATCCTTTCTTCCTTTCTAGGTTTTTACTCCGCACTAAATGTTCTGCAACGTTTGTTTTTGAAAGTAGTGGTTTTCTGATTGCAGCTCTCCCATGAAATCCTGCTTTGTGCAGCTCCTGGAAAACAGTTTTTGTGGAAACTGGGTTCTCGAGGTGGTCATTAAGCTCTGCAGTAAAATGGGAGCTGTACTTTTGTGATCCTTTCTAACAATTCGCGTAAGAGTCCGATGGTCCCTATCTGAAAGTTTTGGTTTTCTTCCGGAGTTTTGTTTTAACAAGGTTTTTCCCTCTTTCTCAAAGGCTGTCATTACTTTCAAGACAGTACTTCTTGATACACCAAACACTGCGGATGTTTTTGTTACACTAGTGCCTGCCATACGAGCACCAACAATTTGACCTCTTTGAAAGTCTGATAGATCTGTCATTTTAATGAATTTTAATTACCTTTTTCTGATGATATCTGAAAAAAAAAAAACTGCAGTTTTCGCAAAACATATGAAGCAACACTAATAATAAATCAAAAAACATAAAAATAAACAAGCTTTTGATGGTTTTATAGATATTTCAAAATTATGATGTTATGATGCCAGGTGTTTCCATTATTTTGTCCAAACCCTGTATATATATGTAGATCATATATATATTTTTGCATTTGGTTTGCAAGATTCTTTATGTGAATCTGCGTGTTGAAGCATATTTTATGTTGTCTGGGGAGAGTCATTCTCTTTTAGTGCCTTATTACTTAACATACTCATTGGTTTGATTTCCACTCATTTACTTACTCTTTTACTCTTTTACTTGTTTCAGTCTTTTGACTGTGGCCATGCTGGAGCACCGCCTTTTAGTCGAGCAAATCAACCCCAGGACTTATTCTTTAGAAGCCTAGTACTTATTCCATCGATCTCTTTTGCCGAACCGCTAAGTTACAGGGACATAACCACACCAGCATCGGTTGTCAAGCGATGTTGGGGGACAAACACACACATACAAACATACACACACACATACATATATATATATATACATATATACAACGGGCTTCTTTCAGTTTCCGTCTACCAAATCCACTCACAAGGCTTTGGTCGGCCCGAGGCTATAGTAGAAGACACTTGCCCAAGATGCCACGCAGTGGGACTGAACCCGGGACCATGTGGTTGGTAAGCTAGCTACTTACCACACAGCCACTCCTTGCAATTTTTTCAATAGTTGTTGACTCTCAATGACTATTGAAAAGGTTGCAAGATGCAACAAAAATTTTAGAAAAAACAAGTAAGTAAATAAGTGGAAATCAAACCAGTGAGAGTGTTAAGTAATAAGGCACTCAAAGAGAATGACACTCCCCAGACACAATAATATATATATTTATATAAAAATTACAATATATGTAAACAAACACAGTTTGCTCTTTTAGAAGTTTTGAGATGTATTGAAATATACAGATATGGAAATATTTTATTTTCATATGCATAATAATAATGCTAAATAGCATAAATAGGATTTCCATCTATTTGGAAATAAATAGGAAGATTCTTATACTGCAGAAAAATTTGTTAGGTTCATAGCTCAGTGGTTAGAGCATCAGGCTCACAATTATGAGGTAATGAGTAGGATTCCTGGACTGGGCTGTGTGTTGTGTTCTTGAGCAAGACACTTCATTTCACAGTGTCCAATTCACTGACCTGTAAAAATGAGTTGCAATATTACTGGTGCCAAGCTGTATCAGCGCTTGGGTTTCGTTGGATAACAATGGTGGCATGGAGAGGGGAGGCTGGTATGCATGGGCAACTACTGGTCTTCCATAAACAACCATATATATATGCAGGCTAATACAAGACACACATTAAACTCTTCACTCATATCACGATTGAACCAAGAGTTTAACTATAGTCTGTCCTTAGCACTTACTTAGCATTACCTGCCACTCTTTGGGCCTTCTAGATACCAATACCTTTTATACCCTCACTATATCTACCTATCTATCTATCTATCTATCTATCTATCTATATATATATATATATATATATATATATATATATATATATGCCCATGTGTGTGTCTCAGTGTGTATGTGTCCCTTTGAATTGGCATTGGCTTTAGCAGAACCCACTTTTATCTGAGGATTCTGACCAGTCTGCTGATCTAAAAATAGCACAAAATATAGAACTAACAACATATGATTCATAGTTTCTTCCTCATGTTCCCCACTCAAGAGTCTTTGAGCTTAAGCAAATAGTATGAGCACCGATTTTTCCTCCTCTCCCTGAGGCATGCACAAACAGACAACAAAGCAAACAAACAATCTAAATATACAATTACATCTGGTAAGTGTTCAACAATGCATATAAGAATGTATATAAGATTATATACAATTGATATATAAATACATATATGGTAAACTCGTGTAATATTTTATTATTCAACATGATATTAAACCACATTGTTTTATTCATAACAAATAATGTGATGTTATAATTAATGCACAGCACCACATAAAAATATGGCATACAAAATCATATATGCCAACCTCTATGGATTCATACTAAACAGTTCACAGTGTATGCTTGTGAGCCATTTTCAAGGCTCTGGTTTAAATCATTTCATTTCATTTACTTCACTATTGCATTTGAAAAGGTATGACATCACAAATCTCCTCAATTAACTTTCCTGAAGGTTGAATATAATCACTAATCAGTCAGGATACTGCACATTTATTAAGTCAAGCATGAAGATATTTCTTCAGATATTAACCATTAATCACATTTGTATGAGTTAAGTTTCTGAATGGCGTTGTGATGTAACATGCTTATAATATCATTTTACCATTGTGATATTCCATGTGGTATTCTCCAGTCAGATTTACTAAGCTGAGATATTTTTTATCTTTTACTTGTTTTGGTCATTAGACTGTGGCCTTGCTGGAGCACCGCCTTGAAGAATTTTAGTACTTTATTTTTTTTTTAAGCACACCCACCTGGTTCTTTATCTTTTGGGATATTTTTTTTAACTTGATGCTTATTCTATTGTGAGGGCATGCATCCTAGTGGTTAGGTTGTTGCACTCATGATCACTAGATTGTAAGTTTGATTCTCTGACTGGGTGGTGCATTGGGTTCTTGAGCAAAATACTTCATTTTATGTTGCTCCTGTCCCCCTTTCAATCAGTAGAGAATGTTGGCATATATATGCCAACACTGGTGGGGGACAAGACACAAAGTTGCTCATGTGCACACACACATACACACACACACCACCACCACCACCACCAGTACCAACACTATAATCATCATCATTATAGTTTTCAGTAAAGTTCATTTCATTTCAGTCCAGCTGTTTATTTATATCTACATGTTCTTACTGTCCATGTATTTCAACTCTGACAATACAAATGCTATCTAGCTCTCTCTCAATGTAACTGCTTCCCCTATCTGTCTCTCCCAATCTACCTTTCTTTAACCTCACCACAAGAACATCACCCTCTGCTAAATATCGTATCCTAAATATATCTCTTTCTCTTTACATTTCCCTTCCCACCCTACAGCATGTCGTTAACACTTCCATCTCCCTCTCTTTTCTTGCTCTTTGCCTCTCCCTTCAACTAACCACGTGACACTTTTGTCCTTATTATACATCTTTCTCTACTTCTTCCTCACTTCTTTCTCCTCTACTCATATTTTTCCCCTCCCTCTCTCTCACTTTTACTCTGCCTCTAACTAAAGTATGAGTGAACAAACAAGCAGATTATTATATAGATATATAAATAAAGATATGTATATATATAGTCTTTTATTTTTTTATTTGTTTGTCATTTGACGATGGCAGTGCTGGAGCACCACCTTAATTAAAAAATATGGAATGCTTCACAAATTTGCATGTCATATATATATATAAAGGGTAAAAACTCCCCTCAGTCATAAAATACCATGGGATTGCACCTAAAAGGTTCCCCACAAAGGCATAAGTCTGGGCAAAGTTATTTGTGGAAAACCAGCAGTTGCACATGCATACCAGCCTCCCCTCTCCGTACCACCAATGTTCTCCAAGGGAAAGGCAAAGACCAATACAGTTTGGCATCAGTAATGTTGCAATTCATTTCTACACTCAGTGAACTGGAGCAATGTAAAATGAAGTCTCTTGTTTGTGAACACACAACACACAGCCCGGTCCAGAAATTGAACTCACAACCTCACAATTGTAAGCTCGACACTCTAACCGCTGAGCCATGTGCTTATATAAAGTAATAACAGGGATTCAAAGAAACAAACAGATTTCACATAAACCTCTCAGCCATTCTTGTTAGTCATACATCCTGTCAGAGTGTGTGTGTGTGTGTATGTACACACACACACACATATATATAATATATACTCATATACTTATATCTCACCTTTTGATCTAATCAAAAAGCTATATTTAATAGTGCTTTAAAAGGTTATTTCAGTACATTTTCTGCTAAAAAAAAAGTAAAGTACATGCTTTATTTGACACTATTCCAATCATAAGATTGTATTGATTTTTATTCTCTTTTTCTTTTTTTCGAATAACATCTAAAAACTTTACGCAGTTATAGTTGATTGCTTTTTGTGGCAAAAGAAAATAAGAAATTTATTTAAATAATATTTAGATTTGGTCTTTCTAATTTACACTTACTTTTTTGCAGGTGGTTTTGGTTTGGTTATATTTTTAATGCAATCTCCTTTTCTCCTTAGCAGCTGCAATTTGTTAATTGGTCAGATTTACTATTAGACAGTCCTTTTTGTGGCACCAACTCAACTATAAACTATGGCTGCGATATGTTGATGACACCTTTTTTCTCTGGCCCCACCAGGAAGATGCTTCCCCCTCAAAATAAGGGTAGATGAACATCGCAAAGCTGTGACACGAGGAGATATTGATAAATCAGGTATAGCTGATCATGTATGGAAAATTGGAGACCACCTCCCCTTGTGGGATGAAGTTAAAATAATAGACAGAAAACACCACTGGAAAATATGAAAACTAAAAGAAGCAGCACATATGCTTGGACACAATAACCTCCTAAGCAGACCTAGTGCAGATATGAATAGCATATGGGAACTGGTATTAAGGAAGGATAGAAAAATATAAGATTTGTAAGCCCTAAAATCACTCCATAATTGCCCACAGGCATATGGCGTAGTGGTTAAGAGCGCAGGCTACTAACCCCAAGATTCCGAGTTTGATTGCAGGCAGTGACCTGAATAATAATAATAATAATAATAATAATAATAATAATAACATCAAACAAATACCTTAGGAATGAGAACCCAGGTTCGAAATTTCCCCAAGACACCTGAAGAAGGCTGGAGGGTATATCAGCCGAAACGTTGCGTTAACAACAAACAAGATGAGGACAAATATCCGTCAAATGTAAATAATGTAAATAATGTACTCAATTGCTTATGTATCATATATTGTAAGGTTTCTGTCTGTGAAAGTTGACCATTATTTTCACATTGTATGAGCAGGCCTCAACAAGATATTTTGAGAAACACTGGCAGTTCCCCATACATTCAAGTCTTCCCCTTCTCCACACCACTGATGTTTATCTCAGGGAATGGCCACCTTCTTGGGCCAGTACAGCTTGGCACCAGTGCTATTGCAAAAATTTCTGTCAGAATGCAATTAAGCCAAACAAGAGATACCAAAAAGTATTTTTGCCTGAGCATCTAAAAGTTCCATCAATATGCAGCCCAGGATTTGTATATTTTAATCAACCCTGAAAAGATGTAAGGCTAAGTTGACTTCCTTAGGATTTGAACTCAGTCTACAAAGCATTGGAGCAAATATTATAAGGCACTCTACCCAAAGCTCTATCAACTCTGCCAAATTCTGCCTTGTATCATATATTACATTACTCACACATAGTAAATTACATAGGTCTGTTGTTAGATCTACATTGTGCTTATCTAATTCCTTTAATGTTTCTGCTGCTATTTCATTCACTGCAGTTGCTTTTCCATTTTCACTGACATTGTTGCCTTTCAACTTCTTTTAAGATTTTACTTCCATTAATAGCTTCAAAATTAAGCAAATATTGTCTGTTCTCAACATAGTACAGTTCTTTTATGCATTTAACCTATCTCAATACATTCAGTTCCTCATCAAACAGTATTTTCCTATTTTTGTCCTTAATGTAGCCAATTTGTTCATTCATGCATTTGGTGTTTGTGATTTCATTATTTTATCATAAATTTCTTTGGATTTTTATTCTGGTTATTAAGTTTTGCACCATCTTGGCTTTGAATGTCCAGTTATTTGGTTCTTGAATCTCATTGCTCTAACCCTAAATAATTGCTCTTTTTTGTTTTTACCAATGCATATACAACAACAGCAAAACTGACACAAATATTGGATGTTATCTGTTTATCACTCCCTAGCTCCCACTCACAACATACATACATACATATATATATATATATATGTGTGTGTGTGTATGTAGGCATGGCTGTAAGGTAAGAAGTTTACTTCCTGACCACATGGCTCTAGGCTCATTCCTGCTTCGTGGCACCTTAAGCAAGTATCATGTTATGGCTTCAGACAGACCAAAGCCTTTTGAGTGTATTCGGCAGACAGAAACTGAAAAATGCTTGACGTGTGTGTGTGCGCGTGCACATGTGTGCGTGTATGTGCCTCTTTGTGCCTACATCTCTTTAAATTAGTGGGTCAGCAAAAGAGATCAATAGAATAGGTACCAGGCTTAACCATTAAGCATTCAGATTATTCTGTCAAATCAAATACTTATTTATCTACATTGATTTGGATTAATCCTGTATCATCTTGCAGCATCAAAATTTCAGTGATGTGAATGTATATTCTCAGAATGACATTGTAGGGCAGTGTGTGAGCGATCAGAACTGGCTTGTTCATTTATAAAACAAATAGAATATTTGAGCCAGATATGGCCAGTTTAAATCCTAAAGAGTTAAAAAACAGAAAAACAATTAGTTCTGGAGTTGCTTCATTTTTCTTTTGTTTCAGTCATTTGACTGTGGCCATGCTGGAGTACCACCTTAAGTCGAACAAATCGATCCCAGGATTTATTCTTTGTAAGCTTAGTACTTATTCTATCATCTCTTTTGCTGAACTGCTATGTTACAAGAGATATAAACACACCAACATCGGTTGTCAAGCAATGGTGGAGGGACAAACACAGACACACAGACATACACATACACACACACACACACACACACACACACTCATACACACTCGCACACACACACACATATATATATATATATATATATATATATATATATATATATATATATACGATGGGCTTCTTTCAGTTTCCATCAACCAAATCCACTCACAAAGCTTCGGTCAGCCTGAGGCTATAGCCGAAGACACTTGCCCAAGGTGTCACACAGTGGGAAGTCACACAGTGGTTGGGAAACAAGCTTCTTACCACACAAAATTCTTCAAGGTAGTGCCCTAGCATGGCCACAGTCTGATTATTGATATTTATACAATACAATAAGACTACCACCAGCAGACAGAATTGTTAACACACCAAGCAAAATGCTTAGCAGAATTTCATCTGACTTTACCTTCTGAGTTCAAATCCTACTCAGGTCGGCTTTGCCCTTCATCTTTTTGGGATTGATAAAATAAGTAGCAGTTGAACCCTAGGGTAGATATAATTCACTTATTATCCCCTCCCTTGAAGTTGCTGGCCTTGTGCCAAAATTTGAAACCAATAGTTGTACATATAGAGTATTACCAATCCATTTCAGTCCCACTGATGTTGACTTTGCCTTTCACACTTTCAGGGTCAATAAGGTAAGTACCAGTCGAACACACTAGTTTAGTCAGGAACTCCTTGCAAAATTGGAGACAGTATTCATCTCCATCAAGAAGGGCATGCAGTAAGCATGGAATGTAAAGTTTCCATTTTTTTCTTGAAGGATACACATAATACTTAATTATCTTACTCCCCTCTCTGCAGATAAATGACAAGTTGACTTTTGCAGTGTTCCCTGTAGTCTCCTGGTGGCTTCTTCAGCCTTGGTTTCATTCATAGCCAATTCTGGATGACCAGCAATTTTTTTTTTTTTTACACTGGCTACCGATCCTGTTGTTTCTAATTTCTTGACAATCGAATGTATGCTTCTTCCTTGGGGTGGAGTAATATCAAATTCCTTCACATATATGGCATGTTGCCAATAATCGGTTTCCATGACATTTATAGTAATGATTCATGGTTGCTATGCATTGACTTATCAAAAGCAAATTCATGGGTCAACTTGATGTAAATTTAATTAGTTTCAAAACTGTCAATAATAACCTGCAAAACAACAAAGTAAGGTATGATGAACAATTTCATCATCTTGCATACCTGGATTTTCAGGGCAGTCAAGTGTTTCAGTCCTCCTTTCCTGCAACTGATTAATCAATAGTGCTGGACTGGCAACTGCCCTCCATTTCCCTGTTATATATAAACTATCTTCCTGTTTACATATACTTGACTTTATTATACTTTATTGCACTTCATTTCAGCCTTCTAGTTTGCTGTTGTGCTTTTTAAAGTTTTTCCTGCCTGGAATACAATTCTTTTCATTGCAAGAGGTCAGGTTGAGATGTCAATGAGTATTAACAATATAAAACATGATCCAGATTCAGTAACTTTCAAAACTGTCAGTAATAACCAGCAAAACAACAAAGAAAAGCATGACTTCCCAGAAACTGGGTATTACTTTTGACTCACCCTGTTTTATATATTACATAGGCACAGGTATGTTTCAGTGGTTAAGAAATTTGTTTTTCAACTATGTGATTTTTAGGTTCAATCTCACTGTACAGCACCTTGGTCAAGTGTGTGCTCTGGAGCCCCAAGATGACCAATGACTTATGGGTGGTTTTTGTAGAGAGGAATTACACATACTCTGTCATACATATATGTGTGTTTGAATGTGCATTGCACATGTGTCTATGTGAATGTTTACATTCTTCAATAAACCAGAAACAATGAAGTTTGTTGTTTAAGGTGGTGAGCTGGCAGAAACGTTAGTACACCAGGTGAAATGCTTAGTGGTATTTCGTCTGCCGCTACATTCTGAGTTCAAATTCCGTCGAGGTTGACTTTGCCTTTCATCCTTTCAGGGTCAATTAAATAAGTAGCAGTTATGCACTGGGGTCGACATAATCGACTTAATCCGTTTGTCTGTCCTTGTTTGTCCCCTCTGTGTGTAGCCCCTTGTGGGCAGTAAAGAAATAAGAAACAATGAAATTTGTTGATGCTTCCCTGTAAACAAATTGTTTGCTGGTTCTGTGCTTTCGGTAACAAACAGCACAGAAAATCTCTTATTTGCTAAACAGACAAGGGCCAATGACACAAAGGGCATCCACTTGTACAACAATACCTCATTAATATGTATTCACCTAACCCATGCTGGCATGGAAAAACAGAGGTAAAATGAACATTCAAAAGCAATCTGTTTATTTAGGATAGTATATCTATTTTGATTCTTTTATTTTTGACAGAGATTTGATCAGTCATCCAATTTTTTTCCTTCTTTGTCTTTTATTTTCAGAGGTTGTTTTCTTTTAGTAATGTTTGCAAGCAAGTTTTAAGTATGTTCCACATTTTTTCTTCCATTTACTTTTTACATGGTTCTTCTATTCTTCCTTCATTGTGTAAATATTCATATTTGTTTCATATTTGTTTATATTCTTTCTGATTCAGCCAGTTTAAACGTCCTCATTTTTTTTTTTTTTTTTTTTTAGTTATTTTCATGTTCATTAATTTGATCCTCAATTGAATAATCACTGAATTTAATGTCTAGAAGGTTCTAATTATCAGTTGTTAGCCCCTCTACAAACTCAAACAACACTCACATTGATTCCCTCGACAACAAGCAGCAATTACTAGCTCACAGATGCACAGCTTCCTCTCTTTGTTTCTTTCTTTCTATTATTGCCATTACAATGATCTCTGCTCCTCTGAAACTAGCTAATTGCATGTCCTCCATACCCAGGGTAACCAGATCCTAGCTATCTCCTTTCCTCCATGCACAGATCAATTCATCTTTCCTTCACCTCAAGAACTGCAACTTTCTATAATTCCCCCCTCACACGCCTTGCTGGCCTGCAAAAGTCATGGATACTGCTTCTCCTCTTTTAAGTATCATATAAAATGAAACCAAAATGACTTACCAATCATTTATCATTATTCCTACAGCATCTTATAATTATTACATATAAATTAGCCACAATTTTTGCAATAGGTAATTCGTTAAAATCATAGATATTTCCCCCCAGTCTCAGGAACACAAACACTTTCATACACACATATACATGATGGACTTTCAGCTTTTGCCTACCAAATTCAGTCACAAAGCTTTGGTCAGCTAAAGGTGCTGTGCAGTGGGATTGAACCCAAAACCACATGTTTAGGAAGCAAACTTCTAAACCACTTAGCTATGCCTTAGATTTCAATTTATTTCATGTGTCCAGTACTTTGTACACAACTCAATAGAAATTAATTGCCTTGAGTCAGTGATTTCTTTGATCAAAAACTTTTCTTTTAGATCTTTGTATAGCCATTATTAGCATCGGTGCAGGCCTGCCACATCAAGCTGCAAAAGTTACTGTGTGCAATCATTTGTTCTTCAAAGCACAATTATGGTAGGACATTTTCCTTAATTAAGAAAATGGTCATAAAATGCTACATGCATGATGCCAACCTGCCAACTAACCAATCCATCCATTTATCTATCCATCTATTACTATATTCATTAACAAGGCATTGTGTGGCTCAAGGCTATGGTAGAAAACACTTGCTCAAGGTGCCACACAGTGGAACTGAACCCAGAACCATGTGATTGGGAAGCAAGCTTCTTACCTCACAGCCACACCATATATGTTATATATTATACTTAGGACAAGTGAAGAAAATCTTGCAACTAACTGGTACTGTGTAACCCAGTATCACCTATTTTGTGGTTGAGTGGTTGGTGACTAAGTCAGCTCCCTCACCTGGTTTGACAGATAAAGAGAGTGTTGTGGACACTCTGCAGGGATAAAAATAAAGGTTGGATGAGCTTATTGTCAGCCAATAGTCATACATATGAGTGGTGTCTCATTAAAACATTCAGCATGTTGGCTGTTAAATTGTGCAGCTGGGCCAAGACCATAGCCCTGAAAACCCCAATGAAAGACATACTGTGCTCTTGAGCTGGAATTGACATCCCGGAATGATCTCATGTGGAGCAAGAAGATATATTATAAATACAATACAAATATATTGGGTAAAGAGCAAAGACCCCTTTCAGTCATGAATGACATGGGATTGCATCTACAGAGTTACCTTCCAAGACCACAAGTTTGGGCAAGGTTGGTTTTGTGGAAGGCCAACAGTGGCCCATGCATAACAGCCTCCTCTCCCCATGCCACTTATGTTACCCAAGGGAAAGGTAAAGGCCGATACAGCTTGGCACCTGTGATGTCGCAACTCATTTCTACAGCTGAGTGAACTGGAGTAACATGAAATAGTGTCTTGCTCAAGAACACAACACAACCTTGTCCAGGATTTGAACTCACTATCTCATGAGCGTGTGTCCGATGCTCTAACCACAGAGCCATGCACCTTCACACATACACACGCACACGAACACACACACACACACACACACACACACGCACGCACGTGCGCACACACACACACATGCACACATATATATGCATGCACATACATATATACCCACACAGTGCTTCTAAATATCAGTTTCACCATAATGGACAAGTTTTCATGTGAACTTCATATCACCAGACACACACATTATTCATGTGTGTTTGCATGCGTGTATGTGTGCATGCACATGTCTGTGAATCTATCTGCATGTGTGTGTGTGTGTGTGTGTGTGTGTGTGTGTGTGTATGTATATCTACATGAGCATGTGTATGAGAGGAGAGAGATAGAGAGAGAGAGAGAAACAGTAGCTAAAACAATGGTACAGAAAGAAATCTAAAATATTCACCGAACAACACTGAAACATTATCTATAGTTTAATAAAACTACACAATTTTCAATGATGCTTTTGTTAAACGCAGAGAGTTCTCATTAAACACAGCTAAACAACTCCACAACAGAAACTAGCTTCAGGCTAGAAAGCATGTAGAGCCAAGCAAACAATAAGGACAATTAAATAAAATAAAATAAAAATAAAAACATAGATAGAACCCGATTTGTAATTTTTATGTTGCATAGTATAACACCTTATTATGACAATGTTGACACCTAATGCTGACAAATTATAATCACTTTGCATAGTAATTAACCAAAATTTCCAACATAATTTTTGTTAAATCTTTCGTGCTGAAAGAAAGGAATGCTTCCTAAAAGAATTTTCAATTATATATTAATCAGCCTAAATAGCATTTAGAAAATAATTATAACGAGAAATATTTTTCCTTCAAATCAATTAGTTTTTTTTTTGTTTGTTTTTTTTTTTCTTGTATTATATTTGTTTTGAATATTGTAAACATTTGTATCATAATAATTGTAAATATTAACAGCAAAATAATTATCGGCCATGTTCCTCGATATCCAAACTCCCACTTTTCTATATTGGATAAAAGATATAGGTTCTAATGTAGATTCTGCAGTGCAGAAGATGGCAGGCATGAGACATTTTGTCACAGATTTTTGGTGCCACCTCTTAGGCATTGCTGCTTTAATGCCAACTTATTTGATTTCAGACATTTATGCTTCAAAGTTTCTCTTATTTTGATCTCCACCCTCTATCTCTTGCTTTATTTATGTATGAGAACATATTTCTCTTCTTAAAGTGTATGAGGAGAGAGAAAGTGTTTGTGCCAATCGTTTTCAATTAATAAATTATAATGTTTCTTTCTTTCTCTCTCTCCCTCCTTCTCTCTATCTATCACTTTTCTTTCCCCTCTCTCTCTCTCTCATTACCTATCTATTTATTTCTCTCTCTATCTCTCTATCTCTCTTTCTCTCTCTCTCTCTCTCTCTCTCTCTCTCTCTCTCTCTCTATTTCTCTCTCTCGACCCCTCTTGATCTTCTCTCTCCCCCTCTCTTTATCTAGCTATATCTCTCTCTCTCCCTCTCTCAATCTATTTAGCTAGCTAGCTCTCTCTCTCCTTCTCTCTATCTATTTAGCTATCTGTATCTCTCTCTCTCTCTCTCTGTTTACATGTATGAGCATGTTTCTCTTTCTGTGTATGAGGGGAGAGAAAGTGCTTATGTTGTACTCAGTTAATAAACTGTAATCTTGCTCCTTCCTTCCTCCCCCCTCTATCTCTTTCTATCTGTATATGTATGTTTTTGTGTGTATGTTTTTGTGTGAATCATTACCATGCATGGCAAAATGCTTAGTAGCATTTTGGCCAGCTTTACGTTCTGAGTTCAAATTCCACTAAGGTCAACTTTGCCTTTCATCCTTTTAGAGTCCATCATTGAGCACTGGGGTCAATGTAATCAATTCATCCCCTTTCCTGAATTTGCTAGTTTTGTGCTAAAATTTGAAATCAATATTTACTAACTTAAGTCACCCACTTTGAACAAATTACCAAGAAATATCAAGCCAGCAGGGCATGGCTGTGTGGTAAGAATTTTTCTTCCCAATCACATGGTTTTGAGTTCAGTCCCACTGAGTGGCACCTTGAACAAGTCCATATGAGGTGGTATCAAAAAGTACCTGGACTAGTTTTGTTTAATATAAAATAACTTATTTTCCTAGGTTTTAACATCATCTCCTCCGAAATAGTAGCAATACACCAGTCCCAGCATTCCTACCACTTTTGGAATCTGGCCCTGGAAGTTGTTTTCTATGAGCGAGTCAAGGACTCTCTGCAATTCACTCTGGATTTTGACAACAGTGTTAAAATGGCAACTTTTGAGCTGCTTTTTCATCTTGGGGACGAGACAGAAATCCACAGGTGCTAAATCTGGCAAGTAGGATGGGTGTGGAAGTGATACCATACTGTTTTTGGTGAAAAACTCATAAGTAAGGAGAGCTCAGTGACAAGGTGCATTGTTGTTGTGGAGAATCCTATTCTTCATGCTCCACAAATCAAATCTCTTTTGCCGAGTGTCCTCCCTCAAATGCTTTAAGGTGTCACAGTACTCTTGATTGACAGTCTGGCCTTGGGGACCAATTCTCAATGCACAATACCACGGATGTCAAAAGAAGTGATGAGTATTCTCTTGGTTGAGCTGCAGCTCTGTCATGTCACCTTCAGTCATGGAGATGAAGACATCTTCCGTTGTGACAACTGAAGTGTTGTCTCAGGGTCATACCTACAGACCCCACCTTTCATCACTAGTGAGGATCCTTGACATGAAGGTTGGATCATCAGCGACACACTGACAGAGATCTTGACAGACTTCAACAACACAATGTTCTTATTTTGTCTATGACAAAATCACAGACTACAACATACACGTGATGACAAAAACACAAATTTCACAACTTGCAATGTAAGCACAGTGAAGTCACTCGCCACGCTGCCTCATGAAGGTCACTGTTAGCTCTCACTTTGCATGCAACCATGTGCTGCCATCTGTTGGCATGCTATAGAACTAGTCCAAGAACGTTTTGATACTACCTCGTTGTCCCAGACCAATCAGGGTCTTATGAGTGGAGTTTGTAAACAGAAACTACAAGAAGCCCATTATGTATGAAAATATGTATATATGTATGTATGCATGCATATGTTGTGTGTGTATCTTTGTGCTTGCATGTGGCCACTGCCACTTGACAACTGGTGTTGGTTTGTCCCCCATAACTTAGCAGTTTGGCAAAAGATCCTGATAGAATAAGACAGACTATAAGTACTAGTCTTTAACAAATAAGTTCTGGGGTTGATTTGTTTGACTAAAACCCCTTCAAGGTGACATTCCAGCAAAGCCACAGTCCAGTGACTGAAATTAGTACTGGGGTTGATTTGTTTGACTAAAACTCCTTTAAGGCATTGCTTCAGCAAGGCCACTGTCCAATGACTAAAATTAGTACTTGGGTTGATTTGCTTGACTAAAACCCATTCAAGGTATTGCTCCAGAAAGGCTACAATTCAATGACTGAAATAAGTAAAAGATAAAAGATAGATATATAACATCTTGTTGTCTGATGCTTCTAATGTGTGACATGGTAATGTTCACCTTTCTAATAATTTTACTGTCTATTTTGCTTTTCAGTGAGTTAAATATAAAAATGATTGGAAGACAGGTAATATTAGGTTACATATATATGCATAAACAAGTTATATATTTTTATTATGCTGCATAACATAGAGCATACAAATTATATAACTGTGTATAAACATATGTGTGCATAATTAGTTTTTGCTTTAAATAGAATTCAATTTCAGTCTCGATGAATCCCATTCAACTTCGATGTAACTGAGTATTTAGATTGTATGCAGATGTACATATACATAAGCATATAAATACACACACATGCACACACACACACACACACACACACACACACACACACACACACACACACACACACACACACACACACACATACATGGCGAGCTGGCAGAAACGTTAGCACACCGGGCGAAATGCTTAGCACCTTGGTGTGTTTATGTCCCCGTAACTTAGCAGTTCGGCAAAAGAGACCGATAGAATAAGTACTAGGCTTACAAAGAATAAGTCCTGGGGTCGATTTGCTTGACTAAAGGCGGTGCTCCACCATGGCCGCAGTCAAATGACTGAAACAAGTAAAAGAGTAAGCAGTAAAGAGTATATATATATATTATATTACATATATATAATTGGGCAAGTTAATCTTTAGGATGGGTTCCATACAATTTCCATCAACCAAATTTCACGAACTTTTTTACATTTGCTTTTCAATGCTTGCATGGATGAGACAATTTA
>NC_142929.1:48163159-48210659 GCF_046866305.1 Octopus bimaculoides | reverse complement strand
CTGATTAGAATAAAATTTATTGTGAAGATCAAGTAAACTGAAAGTTCAAGTTTCGGCTATCAACTTGTTCATCCAAACTGGTTCAAGATGATGAAACTTGAAGCCTTAGTCAATCTGGAAAAGAAAGGAGGAATGAATGACTAAATGTATGTATGTTGTTTGTAATGTATATAAGTATAGGCGCAGGAGTGGCTGTGTGGTAAGTAGCTTGCTTACTAACCACATGGTTCCGGGTTCATTCCCACTGTGTGGCACCTTGGGAAGTGTCTCCTACTATACCCTCGGGCCGACCAAAGCCTTGTGAGTGGATTTGGTACACAGAAACTGAAAGAAGCCTGTCGTATATATGTATATATATATATATATATATATATATATATATATATATATATATATATATATATATATATATATATATATATATATGTGTGTGTGTGTATGTTTGTGTGTCTGTGTTTGTCCCCCCAACATCGCTTGACAACCGATGCTAGTGTGTTTACATCCCTGTAACTTAGCGGTTTGGCAATAGAGACCGATAGAATAAGTACTAGGCTTACAAAGAATAAGTCCTGGGGTCGATTTGCTCGACTAAAGGCGGTGCTCCAGCATGGCCGCAGTTAAATGACTGAAACAAGTAAAAGAGTAAAAGAGTAAAAGAGTATGTGTATATGTAGGCATCAGTGTGTGTGTGTGTGTGTATGTATGTTGTTTGGATGTAATGTATAACGATATAAAGTACAGCTAATTCAAAGAGACACATGAAAATAAAATGAAGCCACATAGTGAAATAAATACACATTATATATTCTATGTTTCGACACAATCATCTTTCTAGCAATCAAACATTCATAGACGTTTATGGACATATGCTTTCGTCATCAGAACTGCAAAGACACTCAGTTGCATGAGTGTGCTTTTGAGTGTATATACACTTTGGTGTAGAAACAAATGATACACAGAAACAAATAAAATATCAAAAACACAGATATTCTTTATTTGCTTTGTATTTTTATTTCAATATGTAGCTAAATTTTATCTAGAAGTGTTGTCTGCCATTTAAATTTGGTGCTAGAATTGCAGATGGCAGCACAGCAATGCACCAGCTCCAGAATTCCATCCCCAAAGAGGTAAAGTTTGTAATGAAAACCAAACTTTCTACAGTAACTCCAGTTCAGGTTTTGTGCATATTTTCGCCTGTGATCGTAAATGCTAAGTAATGACCAAAAGAGTCTGACTGCAGATACAAGCAGCCAAAGTGGGATTCCTTTGAATGATCTCTGGAGTAACATTGATATTGTATGTATCTTGGAGATCAAAGAGATCTCTCCAGATCAAGTCACTGCTTTTTAGCATTGAAAGGTCACAGTCTAGTATTATAGATGTGTACTTTGAGCACAACAGAGAAGAACTGCAAGATGGATTCTTCAAGCTGAGCCAACCAGCAGCAGACCTAAAGGTAGACCAAGATTGAAGCGACTGGATAGGTGTGGTTGTATGGTAAGAAGCTTGCTTCTCAATCACATGCTTCCAGGTTCAGCCCCACTGCATGGCACCTTGGACAAGTGCCTTCTACTATAGCCTCAGGCAGTCTTGTGAGTAGATTTAGTAGACAGAAACTGAAAGAATCCCATCATATATACATAATATATATGTGTGTGTGTCTGTCTGTCTGTCTCTGTGTGTTTGTCTGCCCACTACCACTTAACAACCACTGTTGGTGTGTTTATGTCCCTGTAACCGAGTAGTTTAGCAAAAGACTCTGGTAGAATAAGTACCAG
This sequence comes from Octopus bimaculoides, assembly GCF_046866305.1. Classification (NCBI taxonomy): domain Eukaryota; kingdom Metazoa; phylum Mollusca; class Cephalopoda; order Octopoda; family Octopodidae; genus Octopus; species Octopus bimaculoides. The sequence continues at coordinate 48,208,881 of NC_142929.1, read as the reverse complement.
GCTTAAAAAATATAAATATTGGGGGTCGATTCATTCGACTAAAAGATTTTCAAGGTGGTGCCCCAGCATGGCCACAGTCTAATTGATGATTGAAACAAGTAAAAGATAAAAAAATAACAGCCTCAGTTGGTCCCACCAAAAAATCTAATGATTTTGTGGGAAAAGATCACAAGATAGATAGATTCCTCTAATAGAGCAAGAGTGAGATGGTTGAATAGTATCCCTAATCACAGTTGGTCATGCTTGGGAATCCAGCCAGAAAGTCTAATGATGTTTGCTTCTGATAGGGCCCTATGGGGGAGGAGTCTGAGGATTCTACAACCCTCCCAGGAATAGTGAGCAGAGAAGATGGATCGGTGAATGGATGGGTCCTAATTTGCTGTATTTTTATATCATCATCATCATTATCATCATTATCATTTAACATCCACCTTCTATGCAGGCACAGCTTGGACAGTTTGACAAGAGCTAACCAGGCAGAAGACTACCCTAGGCTACTGTGTCTGTTTTGGCATGGTTTTTGCTGTTGGATGCCCTTTCTAACACCAACCACTCTCTAGAGTGGACTGAGTGCTTTTTACGTGGCACCAGCACAGGCGAAGTCAGTTTTGACATGGTTTTTACAGCTGGATGCCCTTCAAAATGCCAACCACTTTACAGAGTGGACTGGATGCTTTTTAACACAGCAGCAGCAGCAGCACAAGCAGGATTGCCAAATAACTTACAAGACAAGGAACTTTGAGAGGAAAGGGGGAATTGGAGGAGGAAATCTTAGATCGGATAATGAAAGGTTAGAGTGAGACAGAGAGGCAGAAACAGGTGTCTTGCTATAGAAGAGGTACATAATCCTATCAAAAACAACCATCATATATATACATACATATATATATATATATATATATCACCGAGGCGATGACTACGGACCGAGACCTTTGGAAATGGGCTGTGCGTGAGAAGACCCGGCAAGCCAAGTAAGATCGTTGCCAGTGCCCCTGGACTGGTTCTTGTGCGGGTGTCACATGAGATGCACCATTTTGAGCGTGGCCGTTGCCAGTACCGCCTGACTGGCTCCTGTAGGATTTTCGAGCGAGATCGTTGCCAGTGCCCCTGGACTGGCTTGTGCGGGTGGCACATAAAAGACACCATTTCGAGCGTGGCCGTTTTCGTGCGGGTGACACGTAAAAGCACCCACTACACTCTCTGAGTGGTTGGCGTTAGGAAGGGCATCCAGCTGTAGAAACTCTGCCAAATCAGACTGGAGCCTGGTGTTGCCATCCGGCTTCACCAGTCCTCAGTCAAATCGTCCAACCCATGCTAGCATGGAAAGCGGACGTTAAACGATGATGATGATGATGATGATATATATATATATATATATATATATATATATATATATATATATATATGTATGTATGTATGTATATATACACACACACACACGAGGGGCTGCTCAAAAGTTCCTGGTTCTGGGTAATAGAAAATATAGGAGGATCAGTTAATTATGATCTTATTCAACATATTCCCCTCTCAGATTCACATACTTATTACAGCAGTGCTTCAGTTTTTCTAAGCTCTGTAAAAGAACTTGGAAGATTAGGCCTCCAAACAGGCCTTTCATGATATCCTTAAAGTCAAGAGCTTTTGAGTACCACTTCATAGCAGTAATATAATGATATTACTACTGTATTGGCATAAAGTTAAATTATACATTTCAATAGATCTGAGGGTGCTCCTGTTTTCCATAGTGATACTGGTATATTGTCAAGACCCAGTTCCTTGACACAGCTCTGTAACTTTTCTTTGGTGAAGTCATTTATATCTATAGGTAAGGTTGCTTTTGTTGTAGTAATAGTAGTCTGGAGTATGACATTTAGTGACTGTTCAATTCAATTCATAATTTGGTCTTAATTTTGTTTGTTTTTAGTTTTCTATATTCTCTTTCTTCGTGTGTTTTCTTTCAGCACCATTTTGTTTACACTGTCTTCCAAAATTGAGTTTTGTGTGAAAAGTAATCAAGGAGCTATCTCAAAGAAATGAAATTTTATTCTTAACAATACAGAAGCATTAGTTTATCAATAACTGCAACTAAAATCTACAAAATATAACTTTTAAAAATATGTTTCCGTGTATAAAACCGTTATCTTCAAATTCTTGTAGCATAACAGCTGTTTGACAGTATCAAAGATTGGTAAAACATTCGATTCAATTCACCAAGTCAAACTGATGCAGATTCTTAATGTATAGAGTATCCTAGGAACCATCATAAAGGCAGTTGCAATCTTCGATAGTAAAAGAATTTTGAAAACCTAATTTTGAGAAAAATGAATTAAAATAGAAATTTATAAGAACTTTCTAAACTGCATAGACTTTAGTAATCATTGTCTTTTAGTAAAAGATACAAACTCCACCCTAATTACATTATTTACATTATCTACATTTGACGGATATTCGTCCTCATCTTGTTTGTTGTTAACACATGAGGACGAATATCCGTCAAATGTAGATAATGTAAATAATGTAAATAATTCCTCATCTCTTAAATATAGAACTGTATCCACCCTAATTGATAAGCTGATTTCTTTATTATAATATAGATTATTAATTTATATACTCTTAAAAACAAGTCTCAAGTAAGTTTTAGCTTTATTGAATAAATTCTGCGGCAATTTCCCAAACTTATATTCTATCTATAACATGTTGTATTTTATATCTATATTTAATACTTTATATTTATGATTTTTTTTTACTGTATATTTGATCCTTTACAAAGCTCCTCTGGTGATTCTATTATTCTTCACACAATACCTTCAATAAGATACACATTTAATTTCTTGGACTTCTAATCAAACACAATAACATGAGTAATTTTCTTAGTTTCTAAAAACTGCTGAGGATTCAATGTATTTAGTATACCTCTACAATCATTCATCTATACTTTCTCTCATACTAAATATTACTAATATGTAATATTTTTTTCCACACATATTTTCAGACCTATTTATTGAATAGCTACTTCATGAATACAGTGCTTGTGTATTAATCTGGACTTCTCCATATTATATTCTAATAACATTCTAATTACATATTATTGTCTAATTCATATTTTTCTAAACCTCATTTGGCATCATACCACAATACACATTTTCATTTTTCTATGCATAATCTGATCTTATTTTATTTTATTTCATTTCATCCTTTTTTATTGTAGTTCTTCTCTATATCATTTTTATAAATTACTTTTGAAGTATCTAATCACATGCCTTGTTATTCTGCTCATAATATATTCAAAGTAACAACTCTGATGAGCTTCTTCAGATTTCTTTTCTTCTCCCTCTCCTATTTTCTTTTTATATACATAGCATCAGTTTGTTTTATAATAAGTACATATATGAAAATATGAACACAGATTTGTGTGCGTATTTGGTCTCATGCATATATATATATATGTGCATGAGTTTGTATGTATATATGTGGATTTGTTTGTATGCATGCATCTATGCATCCATACATACATACATACTTACCTCAGTCAAACCGTCCAACCCATGCCAGCATGGAAAACGGACGTTAAATGATGATGAGGATATATATATATATATATATATATATATATATATATATATATATATATATATATATATATACATACATACACACACACATACTAGCAGAAGCACCCAGCATTGCCCCAGTTAAAGATGATAATGAGATTTCATTCATAAATTTGATATATGAGTTTTTCTTAATAATTATTGTGATTAGTGATTAGCATTACTGGCATAACAAATTCTGTGAGACCAGCAACAATAACACTTGAAATAAAAAAAACACATCTTCTTTATATACAACATTATGAGTTTTTCCCAGTGGAATATAAATGTAAAAATTTTTTGAACTTCAAACACATGAGCATTCAACATACCATTGTCCATGAGAGAAGCAAAGTTCCTTTTAATCATAAACCAGTCACTGATAAGGTCTGTCCTTGTGGTTTGTTGATGGACATTGCAGAACTTACTCTAACTGGAAACTGTACTCTTTTAAATTGTGCTGGTAAATCAGTAGGTTTTAATGGAATTCTAGTAATGGATACATTATCACCTGCTCCACATCCAGAGAGTACAGTAGCTTCTATAACATGTGGCATCATTTTCTTCACAATAAGTCTTACTCCATTGCAGAACTGTGGAAGATCTAAATTTCTTAGAAGCATTATAGGTGCTTCAAGTTTCAAGACCAGCTTATGAGGTGGTAAACCTGGTGGTTCCAGTGAGCTTAAAAATTTAACTAAATAATTTACTATTTCTAACTAGTCAACAACAGTGTCAAAAGAGCTGTATGATTGGCAATTTCCTGTATATGTATATATATATATATATATATAAAAGATAATAAGAGTGAAAAAACTACAGAAGGCTTGTGTTACATGGTTAAAGTATATATTTAAATTATGTCAGAAAAATGTTATAAAATTTTTTGGGTATATAAACATTGTATTTGGAGAAATAACCGGTTTTGTGTTGTCTTTTCAAATTTCTCTACTTCATTGTAACATGTGTTCGCTCCAGACTTAAATATATACTTTAACCATGTAACACAAGCCTTCTGTAGTTTTTTCACTCTTATTATCTTTTATACATCCAACCACGTGCTTTCACATACCAACTTTCTCACCTATATATATATATATATATATATATATATATATATATATATAGATAGATAGATAGATAATTTTATATAAAGGGCAATTTTTTTCATTATTTTTTTCATTATGAAGTTTTTTTCACGCTGACTACTTGATAAATTCTTATAAAGAATTTATCCTATATTATATTATATTATATATATATATATATATATATATATATATATATATATATATGTATGTATATACATATTCGTCATGATAGATCGCTAACCACTACACACTGGTACTTTTTTTATCCACCGCAAAAAGGAAAGACAACCACAGTAGAATTTGAACTCAGAACATAAAGACAGATGAGATGCCACCAAGCATTTTTCCCAGAGTGCTAACAATTCTGCCAGTTCATGACCTTAGAAGATATGATATTGATATATTATTAGTACAGCTTGTTTGTCTTCTTGTTGCTAACACTTGTTTTCTAAGTGAGGATTTTTTATTCCAGTTACCATTGAAAACGCAGAGCTGTCAACATAAGGTCACTACTTTTGCTTGAGTGGTTTCATACAATAACAAGGCTCTGGCAGCAGATTTAAAGACTGTATTACTTACATATCTAGCTTCTAACACTGACAAGAGAAAGAATCACTACTAAGTCATCTGGCTTGCCTTGCCACCCTTTCTCATTGAACATGAAAATCTGCATAGATAGGGCCCTCCATAGATTCATGGATAAACATTTTGCACAGGACCAAAGATATAGGAAAATATTCAGTAAACATAACTTAAGGGTCTCTTTTAGTAACACACCTATTGTCAAGAATATGATGATTTTTCTGATGATTTTTAATTATTATTAATTAATATCTTTAAAATGCTGGCTGGGGCAGAATGCTTTTGCAGGGTTTACGGTGAGTGCCTAGTGAGTAGTCAATGCAACACAGAAGCATTGTTCCACAAAGCAGAAGTAGTGTCAACCAACACCAACTGGTTGTTGCATCTACAGAAAAATTATCAGGGCAATGGAGGACCCTTTAAGACCAGTCTCAATAATCACAAATCCACTTTTAGAATCCAAGATATTCTTTTATTCTTTTATTTGTTTAACTTATTTGACTGTGGCCATGCTGGAGCACTGCCTTAAAGAGTTTTAGTCAAGGAAATTGAGCTCAGGACTTTTTAAAGCCTAGTATTTATTCTATCAGTCTCTTTAGCTGACCCACTAAGTTACAGGAATGAAAACACACCAACATCAGTGGGAGGACAAACATAGATACAAAGACGCACACATATAAATGCATACATACATATATATACTTACACACACACACACACACACACACACACACACACACACACACACATATATATATATATATATATATATATATAATATGATGAGTTTCTTTCAGTTTCAATCTACCAGATCCACTCACAAGGCTTTGGTTGGCCCAAGGTTATAGTACAAGAGACTTGCCCAAGGTGCCACACAGAGGTACTGAACCTGAAACCATGTGGTTTCAAGCCTCTTATGATACAGCCACGCCTGCACCTATATGTAATGTTACAACTTTACTCAACTATGCATGGCAGCAAAAGAGGAAACAATGCTATATAACATCAATTAAAGGTCGTTGAAATGTTCTAGACCATATCTTACTGAAAGCAGAAGCTACAGACTCTGCTTAGCAGAGAGGAGAATCATTCTAAAATTCATTTGATCTGGGTACTTTCCTGAACTTGAAAAATGAAATTTTTGACTGCTGCCTTCATGAGTGCAAATGTGTTTAGGCAATGTGGTTATGTCCATTTCTCAACTAAAGAATGATACAGTTGTGTCTGTGTACACACACACACACACACACACAGGCACACACCACTTAACACACTTCACCTCTGGCTAACCCCAATCCACGAAGAATAATGCTTCTCCTGAAAAATGATATTTTCCTCCATATTTCATTCCACCCTTTTGCCACCAATGAGCAGCCAACTTAGAGTATATGCATCTCCAACATAAAACAGAAAAATAGGTTAATATTGTCTGGAGACAATACTTGGTGTGAAAGTAATGGTCATATTATGACCATTTATATTCCATAACCAGTAATACATTTGCTTGATGTTAAAAGTGTATACTTGGTCTTTTACATATATTGAGTGTGCTTTTTTCCTGGTTTATAAACTAACTGTTAATATAAATATGTATGTGCATTTGTGTGTATGTGTGTATATATATATATGTTTATGTTCATACACATGCACACAGACAAACTCACACTTTATACATCTGTGTGTGAGAGGAGGAGACATCAGGCAGTTGAAGTATAAAAGTGTTGACTATTCCAGTGAGTCATGCTGACCATGTTGATACCAGAAACAAGAACTGCCAGACATTTTCATCTCTTTTAGCATAAATAGTTGACCTGAGCAGATATTATCTTTCATAAAATGAAAGACAACAGAAAATGAAATACTAATAACAAGCAAAGCCATGATGTACATATATGTTTGTTTGAGTGCACACATGTGCATGTGTGTGTTAGTAACAATACTAACAACTTCAAAGATGCATTATCTTGAGAAAACTGAAAACAATTCCAGACTGTTCAGAATATGATTTGCAACTGCAAGTATCATCATCATCATCATCATCGTCATCATTGTTTTCAAATCCACTTTTTCATTCTTGTATTCAGCTGATGGAATTTGTTGAGGTGGATTTTCTACAGCTGGATGCTTTTCCTGTTGCCAACCCTCACCTGTTTCCAAGTAAGGTGATATTTCTCTATGACCAGACATGTTTTCAGGGAAGGTTAGAAATGAAAGACACTGCTTGCATGGCAGTGACACTTGTTTACAACTATTATGCAATGTCAAGTAATGGAGACAGTAACACACACACACACACACACACACACACACATACACACACATACATGAATATATATATATATATATATATATATATATACATATAAGGGGGATGACCACTAAGTGGACATCCCTTTTGCTAGAAGATCACCACTAAGAAAAGATTGTATCTTTTCATTTGTCTTGCTCGCTTACATTCTGGTGTTTGCAGAACAATCTTTTCTTAATGGTAAGACCGTAGGTGGTCTTCTTCTAGCAAAAGGGATGTCCACTTAGTGGTCATCCCTCTTATATATATGTAATATAAGTTTTCTGAATCTTCAGATTTTTCAATTTTGCTAGGCCACTGGTTTTAAATTGATATTAATCAAATTAATATTCAATTTTTCACCCTTATTATTTAAATATATATATACATACATATATATACATACATATATATATATATATATATATATATATATATATATATATATATATATATATATATATATATATATATATATATATATATATATATAAGAAAGAAAAGGATAAAGAGACCAATGGCAAAGTTAGAATTTTATTTTATGTATAGTCAGTATACAGCACTTACTCGGTATTACCTGTAACTTTAGGGTTTGGTTGACTCCAATACCCTTCATAACCTTTATATATAATGTACTAATCTGTGACAGAAAATTCAATAAAAAAAGTACTCCATCTGGTGAGAGTGAAATATTTATTTAAAGGTCACAATACATGTATTAAAGTGCTACTAATAGTTTCATATTTTGAGAGAACTCAAACATAATCTTCAGGTGCAAATCAATTTCTTTAGTTCATTATGATATGTGGCTTGATATGTGGCTTGAGTTCTCTCAATATATGAAACTATTGGTAGCACTTTAATACATATATTGTGATCTTTAAATAAATAATCATTATGACAAAGAAAAATTAAGTTGTCAGATCCTCGAACGTTGAAACCAACAGGAGAGTCCATCATATTATATGTATGTATGTATGTATGTATGCATGTATGTATGTATGTATGTATGTATGTATGTATGTATGTATGCATGTATGTATGTGTATGTATATATATATATATATGTATATATTTATATATATATGTGTTTGTGTGTGTGTGTGTGAGTATGTATATATATGTGTGTGTGTGTGTGTGTGTGTGTTTGTGTGTATGTCTGGTCTAACGACCTTCCATGTTTGTTTTTGTTCAGTTTCCTTGTATGTCTCTACTGTCCTGTTTTTGTTATCAACTTTGACCCTCCATAAATCCCAAATTTTATTTTGGTTTTTGTGGGAGAAACTGCCTTCGAAGACTCATATTGTCATTCAATGCTCGGAATGAGGAGTAGATATGCAGCTAACAACTGATGAACATTCCTTCTTTATGTTACTTGTCCTGTTTTCCATTTGTTTCTCTCGTCGTTTGTGTATTCAACTCATTTGGTCTTGTATTTCATGTTGTTCACTATAATAAACGAGTGAAGAACAAATATAGTGTGAATGTGTTTATTTGGGGAAAAAAATGACTATCCCAAAATACAATATATATATATATGAACTTTATATAGACTCACTAATAGGACTGGTTTCCATAGTCCATATACTCCCACCTGGATGGGACACCAATCTGTCACAAGATTACTCATTTTTGCCAGCTGAGAGGACTGGAGCAACATGAAATTAAATGTTTTGCTCAAGAACACAACGCATTGCCCAGTCAAGGAATTGAAACCGCAATCTTACAATCATGAATTGAACTCCTTAACCACTAAGCCACAAGGCCCCCTACTACTATATTTGAACTTTAGGTTAGTTCAAATATGCTTATGACATATTTCAACTTCTGAAGACAAATTCACTGTATGTACCATGGAGAAAAATTCTCGCTTATAGTAGAAGGTGTAAAAACTCTATATCTTCTCAGTATCTCCTCCTAGCAGACTCCCAGACATGATTTCTGACACTTTAGTCATCCTCAGTAGGAGATACTAAAGAGAGATAACTCATGTAGATTCTAAAGCAGTAGCTTTATCTTAAAAAGTCAATATCATCCTGGTTGGAGTGAATGCGATCGTATCAGTGCTATGAGTGATGAGGAATAAACGAACTTTAGGTTAGTTAACTAACCTAAAGTTATATGTCAGAACATATTTTAACTAACCTAAAGCTTGTTTATTCCTCATCACTGCTTAGTGCTGATACCATTATGTGTGTATACACACACATATACATATCTATATATAGAAAGAGATAAATATATATACATATATAGATACACACATATACATGCATATGTGTTTGTATGTGCACAAATATTAATATTCTATGGTTTCACTTATCACTGTCTGCTGATATGATGTTCCAGTTTTTATTGATATTATGATTGGCTACTCTGCACTTTCAAAAACTAGTGAAATAAAGGAAAAATATCTCATACTTGTGAAATAAGAAAAGGTTGGTAGCAGGAGAAACATTAAATGCTGCCCTAAATAAGTCCCTACCCAATCCGTGGTAGAATCATAAACAGGCATTAACTCATTTGATACCAACCTGGCTGAGGCTAACCCAGGATCTATGACACAAATTTCCTGCTTTAATGTGATCCAAAGTAAAACCTTATATCAAAATTTCATGTTAATTTGTTCCAAATACCAGTATAATAGTGACTTAGTCATTTTGATAATTTCTGTGTTATTTCAGAAATTGATTGGAACAAAGACTGTATGTATCAAAAGAAGTATGGTAACAAAAGGGTTAAACATGCGAGCTAATGAATGTGCCTGTCTGTGTTTGTGTGCGTGTGTGTCTTCTACTTGTTCCAGTCACTAGACTGCAGCCATGCTAGAGCAGTGTCTCAAAGGGTTCAGTCAAACAAATCAAATCGCAGTATTTATTTTTTTAAAGTTTGGTGTGTATTCTAGCGATCTTTTTTGCTAAACTGCAAAGAAACATAAACAAACTAACACCAGTTGTGAAACAGTGGGAAACAGTCAGGAAGCTTGGAAAATGCTGCTGTCATGACCTACAGAGCCCTTGAGACAGATGGGAGATAGCCTTATGTCAGAGAACTTGTGTGAATGCTTGAAGCAAAGTATCTGATGGAGATGTTAAACCAGGCAATGGATTAAGTCTACCACCCAAATAGATTGAAATAGGTAGCTGGAAATACAACACACATCATCATCATCATCATCATCATTCAATGTCCATGTTCTAGACTGGCATGGGCTGGAAGGTTAGACAGGGTCCGATATGAGCAAGGACTGTATCAAGCTCCAATGTCTGCTTTGGAATGGCTTTTACAGCTGGATGTCCTTCCTAATACTAACCCCTTTACAGCATGGACAGGGGGCATTTCTTTTATGCCACCTGTACTATTGAGATCGCTATGCAGTTCACAGGACTATGAGCCCTGGAGTAGGTGGGAGTGTCAGCTTCATGCTAGGAGACAACTGTGAGAGGGGAGGGACAGAGCAGGTCCCTACAGATGGATCTGCATAACTACTCACATCTAATAGAGGTAAAGGAAGGAGAGAGAAAGAGAAACAGAAGATCAGTAGGAGTTGCGAGACACAGATAATGGCAATAAGGTGCCCGGGTTGCCCCCACAAGGAACAAGCTGAGTAGAAGGGGTTGGGTTATTTGCAAGATTGTATGGGAAAATGAATGAGGGGTGGAGAGGCAGACTGCCAGAATGACTAGGTGCTGAAAGGTGGATGAAACAAGAACCATGGGGAAAGTAGAGGAATGCAGAGGAGTGGAGGCAACAAGCAAGAGATAATACAGTCCCTGAGAGGTGGGGGACAAGAGAGATATGATATGGTTGAGTGGTCTGTGGAACCAGAGTGGGGGCAGGAAGCAGCAACATGAAGTGGTGGAGAGACACTATAATGGGTGGAGAACCCAAAACATAGCACTTCCACAACTCAATTTTCTGACGAGAGTAAGATTTGGCACAAGGCTACCTCCTCCAATACCCCACCTCTCAAAGGATCTTTGACTTTCAAGTTACTTGGTGATCCTGCCAATGCTGACACCATGTAAAAAGCATCAGGTACATACTGTAAAGTGGTGGGAACTAAGAAGGGCACCAGCAATAAAAATCATGCAGAAACAGACCTCGCCAGTGTTGGTACCTCATAAAAAACGCAGTCCACTCTGTAAGGTGGTTGTCATTAAAAAGGGCATCTAACCATAAAAACCATGCCAAAACAGACAGTGAAATCTAGTGCAGTCTCCTGGCTAGCCAGCTCCTGTTAAACCATCCAACCCATGCCTGCATGGTAAAAAGACATTAAATGATGATAATGATGATATATGTATGTATACATACACAGTAGGCTTCCATACAGTTTCTGTCAGCCAAATTTTTCCATGAGACTTTGGTCAGACCAGGACTTTAGAGAAGACACTTGCCCAAGATGCCACATGCTGGGAGTGAACTCAAAACTACATTGTTGCAAAGTGAGCTTTTTAACTACCCATACATGTATTTATGTATATACAATAACTTTTTTTTATATATATTTTGATATCTCCCCAAATAGTTGATATTAGTTTCTCACATTGATGTAAAACACATTTAACTGCAAGGATGCCATGCCTAAAATACCCATTTACTGTTAGAACTATCTGAGCACTGATTGCTGTTAAGATTCTTAAATTGTGAAACCCAGTATGGGTTATCAGTCATTCAAACGATGTGCTTCCTCACAGTTTCCATCTACCAAATTCCACTCACAAATTACTGGTCAACTGAAGGTTATAATTAAAACACCTGGATGCTGCACAGTAGGATTGAACCCAGAGCCATGTGGTTGCAAAGTTAGTTTTGTTAACTGCTTAACTATGCCTGCACTCTCTAAACTTAATTACATGTAAGTAGTATACTTATAAAAAATACCAAGCAACAATCTACTAAATATAAGGAGAAATTCCAATCATAAACCCAGAGGCATAAAGAATCTAGTTACAAACATTAGCAGGAAGGATATCTAATTTGTCTTCCATCAAAACTTTATTTTATTTGGCATCATGATATTACATATCCCGAGAACAATCAACTTTAAAATGAAATTAGAATACCTGCTAAATCAATAAACACAGATAAAAGAACCAGAACCAGCCAATACTAGAGCTTCCAAAAGGTCACAAAGCCTGCTAGAAATAGCAACTAAATCTCCTGCAAATTATACCCTATTGTCATAAATAAAGAATAACAAAGAATACATTACAGAAACCAATAATCAGAGTTATTAGTGTCAGATAAAAAGTCTTGTGGTATTTATTCTAGCACCTGATATTGTGCGTTCAAATCCTTCTAAGGTCAAATTTGCTTTTCATCCTTCTAAGGTCAATAAATAAAGTACCTGCCTAGAATAATGAACTGGCAGAAATGTTTGTACATTTGATGTAATGCTAATTAGCATTTGTTCCAGATCTTTGTGTTCTGAGTTCAAGTCCAGCTGTCTATTTCAATCTATTTGGGTGGTAGACTTAATCCATTGCCTGGTTTAACATCCCCATCAGGTACTTTGCTTCAAGCATTCACACAAGTTCTCTGATGCAAGACTATCTCCCATCTGTCTCAAGGGCTCTGTAGGTCATGACAGCAGCACTTTCCAAGCTTCCTGACTAAAAGATGAAAGAAAAAGACCTTGGGCCAACCAAAGCCTTGCAAATGGATTTGGTAAACAGAAACTGAAAGCCCACCATATGTGTGTGTCTGTGTCTGTATTTGTCTCCCCACCATGGCTTGACAACCAGTGTTGGTGTGTTTACATCCCCATAACTTAGCAGTTCAGCAGAAAAGAATAATAGAATAAGTACGAGACTTATAAAAAAAAGTAAGCACTGGGGTCAATTCATTCGACTAAGATATTCTTCAAGGCAGTGCTCCAGCAAGGCCACAGTCTAAAGACTGAAACAAATAAAAGATATAAGATACCACTGACATGATAGTGGTATCACTGGTAAAAGATTACAATGCGGATGATGGTGATGGTAACAGCATAGGTTGCTGTTCTTGTTTAACCCCAGGTCAGTTCTGACTCAGCAGACACATGATCAAATGCATGCCAGTCATGATCATACCACAGACTGCATAGTGGTATCACTGGCAAATGTTACAGTATAGGTAATGGTGATGGTGATAATATAAGTTGTTCTTTGGTTCCAAGTCAGTTCTGATGGAGCAGAACAAATACGAGGGGGCGCTGAAAAGTTCTTGGCTTTAAGGGTCACAAAAGGCTAGTCGGAGGCTCAACCTTCCTTCCAAGTTCTTTTATAGGGCTTAGAAAAACTGAAGGACCACTGCAATAAGTGTGTGAATCTGAGAGGAGAATATGTTCGATAAAAATCATAATTAATTGATCCTCCTGTATTTTCTTTCACCTAAAGCCAGGAACTGTTCAGTACCCCCTTGTACATACCAGTTTAGACAATAATGGTAATATGGCCATACCAATAGGAGAATGCTGAAATTGCTGGTAATGCTTACAAAGTGGGTGATATTGATGGGGATGGTGACTATATAAACTGTTGTTGCTGTTTTTAGCCCTGAATCAACCTTGAGCAGACCTATGATCAAACACATTCTAACTATGGCCATATCATTTTGTATATCAGAAAGAACATTGTAGGCACAGGTGTGGCTGTGTGGTAAGAAGCTTGCTTCTCAACTACATAGTTCTGGGTTCAGTCGCACTGTATGGCACCTTGGGCAAGTGTCTTCTACTATAACCTCAAGCCAACCAAAGCCTTGTGAGTGGATTGTTAGATGGAAACTGAAAGAAGCCTGTTGTGTGTGTGCGTGTGTGTGTGTGTGTTCATGTCTCTGTTTGTGCCCCACCATTACTTGATAACCAGTGTTCATGTGTTTACATTCCTGTAACTTAGCAATTTGGCAAAAGTAACTGATAGAATAAGTACCAGGTTTAACAAAAAATAAGAACTAAGGTCGATTCATTTGACTAAAAATACTTCAAGGCGATGCCCCAGCATGACTGTAATCTAATGACTGAAACAAGTAAAAGATAAAAGATTTTATGTATTCCTTATTTAAAATGGTGAGGTGTGATTTAAGTGCTGTTTCTAGCCCATCAAGTGGCCACCAAAAGGCTCTCTGGCTGGCTTGACAGAATGTGTGTTTGGGTCTACTTGTGTGTGTATATTTGTGCACACGTTTATGTGTATATGTACATGTGTGTTTATGTGTGCAAATACCCTCTGTATCAAGCTGATCTTTTCCTCTTTATCTAAAATGCTTCAAACAATTTACAGTAATATCTACTGCGAATAAATGAAGAAAGAAAAAAGCTCAAAGTTTATCCCATAAATAATCTCTTAACAAAAGCAGAGGAATATTTTTAGCTGAATTCTAACAGATATTTCAACATCACTTGACCTCTCTTGTATTAAATTGTCTAAAGTTGCCGAACACCTAATGAGAGTAACTTAACATATTTACATAATATTTTATTTTTATCGCAAGTCAGACAAAATATTTATACATCTATCTCTATTTATAGTCAGAATCAGTTATTTATTTTTATTTTATATTCTTAAGAATTCATTCATTTTTTTCCCCCTTCTTTTGCTCTATTTTAAATATCTGTTTAGCTTCAGGTTAGAACAGACTGACAAGATTAAATGTTCTTTCTCATGTTTTTCCTTTCCTGTTTTTTTCCTTTTCTTGCTTGGTTTTGTTTATTCTTTTTCTTCTTTTTTCTTTTAAAGGGAGTCAAGCACCTATGGCTAGCAAGGTGGAATGCCATCATCATCATCATCATCATCATCATCATCATCAACCTCGTCATTGCCATCGTTATCTTGATCATCACCATCATCATCATTGCCCAAATCAGAATCATCATCACTGTTGTCATCATCATTATCACATACATATTATTTCCATGGGGATGACCCCATTCTCGTCATCTGCATTATCCTTGACATCTTCAGCACCACCACCACCATGATCGCCATCATCACTACCACCACTAGTGCCACCCTCATCATCATCATCATCATCATCATCATCATCATCATCATCATCATCATCATCATCATCATCATCATCACCACCAACACTACCACTACCCCTTCCAAACCCCCACCAACCTGCCTCGCCATCATCATCATTAAAATTGCTTTTGTTTCTCTTTCTATTTTTAAGGTGTATTCTTTCCTTATAGCTAACATCACTCAGGTGACAGAAACCCAAGAATGGTTACCAACAGGTGGAATTCTGCATGTCTTGCATACTTACATATATTTATTTATTTATTTATTTATGTGTTTCAGCCAAGTGGCTGCGGTCATGCTGGTGCACCACCGTGATTTTCACGTTCCTTGCATGGCTCTTCTCCCCCACCTGACATGGTCCAATCAAGAGTTTTGATGGCACATCTGGTGTATAAGAGAATTTGACACAGCTGCCCTAAACTGCGTCTCATTACGAGCCATTGGTTCGTCTGGTATCGTGGAGAGGAAAGCGTCAAGTTTTGTCTTGAAGACCTCCGCATCCATGTCTTGCATGTCTCTCAAATGTTTTGGCAGGGCATTGAAGAGCTGAGGTTCTCTGAAACCGCGGCTGCTGCAGTATCTCGTTCTTATGTGAGATGCAGTGGACGGTACCTTTGGCACCATGCAGTGGCGACCCGTGCGGGCATTCCTGTAGTACTTGATACCAAAGTTTGGCACCAGTCCTTCCAGTATTTTCCATATGTATATTATTACATATCTCTCCCGCCTGCGATCCAGGGAGTAGAGACCTAGTGCCTTCAGTCGCTCCCTGTAGTTCATCTGTTGGACTGTGGCGATCTTTTTTGTATAGTGCCGCTGAATTGCCTCGAGTTCTGCTGTCCGCTTAACACTGTGTGGTGACCACAACTGAGAGCAATAGTCTAGGCGGCTCAGAACAAATGTCTTCCAGAGAATCAACATGACTTTTTGATCCCTTGTACGGAAAGTCCTCAGTATCCACCCTGCCAGTTGTCTGCACTTTGCTGTCAACTTGACAATGTGCATGTGAGATGATGCATCACTACACATGTTGATGCCCAGATCTCTTACTGTTTGTGGTTCTGGGATTGCAGTACCTCCAGGCCCTGTGTATGCCAGTTGGGAGGTACTTGTGGTCTTGTAGCGCAGTACTTGAAATTTTTTTGCATTGAACTGCATATTATTTTGCTCTGCCCACTCATATATTGCATTTAGGTCATTCTGCAGGCTTACAATATCATCAGGATTCTTTATTGCCTGAGATATCTTTGTGTCATCAGCATAGCTAGTGACAGTGGCTCTCCGAGTGACCGTGGGCATGTCCAGAAGGGCCACTATGAACAGTAGTGGCCCCAGAACAGTTCCCTGTGGAACACCGCTCAATATTTGTGTTTCCCTAGATAGTTCTCCATTGGCTGCAACTGTCTGACTTCTACCATTCAGGAAGTCATGCAGCCACTCTCCTAATTTACCAGCTATGCCAAGGTTTAGCAGCTTGTGACATATCAAGCCATGATCAACTTTGTCAAAGGCTTTTGCAAAGTCGAGATATATCACATCAACATTTGAATGGTCAAGTAGCTGCTTCAGGACCCAGTCATAATGCTGCAAGAGCTGAGTGAGGCAGCTTCTACCTGGACGGAAACCATGCTGGGTCTCATTCAGCAAGTCATTTTCTTCTAGGAACGCAATCAATCTCCTTCTGACAATTCGTTCCATGACTTTGCTAATATGTGAAGTCAGAGAGATGGGCCTGTAGTTTCCAGCCTCTGCTCTGCTTCCACCTTTATGGATAGGACATATGGTGCCTTCCTTCAGCTTTTTGGGAAGTTTACCATTTGCAAGGAAACTCTGGAAGAGTATCCGGAGTGGTCCTGCTAATTCTTGTTTACACGACTTTAAGAGGACAGCTGGGAAACCATCGGGGCCAGTTGCCGAATTTGAGCTCATTTCATTTATGGCAGCTATCACATCTTCCTCTCCAATGTCGATGTAGGTAATGGATGCAGTCCCCTTCTGCTGAGTGCTATTGTCAAAGAAATCAGCTGAGTTCTTTATCTGCATGTGACTCAGAGGAGAGGTGAAGACACTCTTGAATTGTGTACTGAGCACTTCACTTATCCATGTGGGATCTGCAGTCAGTGAGCCATTAGGCAGGAACAGGGGTCCTATCTTATACTGCACCATAGCAGTCTCCTTTGCAAATCTATAGAAAGCCTTGGGGTTTGTTTTTCTGCTTTCTACTGCTCTCTTTTCCTTCTCTGCTCTCTCCTTTTCATATATATATATACACACACATATATATATACATACACACACGCATATATATATATATACGTACATACCTACATATATACATACTTACAAATATATACATACATACATATATATATATATATATATATATATATATATATATATATATATACACACATACATATATAATACATACATATATACATACATATATATATACATACATATACATATATATATATACATATATAACACATATATATATATATGTACATACATATATATATATATATATATATATATATATATATATATTCATACATACATATATATATATATATATATATATATATATATATATATATATATACATATTTATACATATATATATATATATATATACATATATATACATATATATATATATATACATATGTATGTATACAATGAGCTTCCACAATTTCCATCTACCAAAAACACTCACAAGGTGTTGGTCACCCCGAGACTATACTAGAAAACACTTGCCATGAAGTGGGACTGAACCTAAAACTATGAAGCTGCAAAGTGAGCTTCTTAACCACACAGCAGTGCTTATGTCTACATTTTTCATTTTCTTTTCATAAGTAGCTTTAAATATCATCACCATCATTATTTTTATCATAATCTCCACTATCAGTCATCTTCATCGTCTATACAATATCCACCTTGCTCACATCATGCCCAACATTTTTGTCATCATTATCATCAGCGATCACCATTATTTTCATTTATTTTTAAGTGGCTTTCAATATTTTCTAATTCAGCTTTGATCTATTTCAGAGTGAAATATTTCACATTAACATTTATAAAAAATAGTATATAATATACACTAGAAAAAAATTTCTAATTCTGTGTGTCAGTGGGGAATGTAAGATTCAGAAGTCAAATAAAAGGCATTGGCAGTGATACAGGACCTATTTAACTTTTCAGCTTGACTATATACTGGTGGAGAAAAAAGATTTTGTTGCGATTAATTATTTTAATGTTTTGATTCAATGACATCCACATCCAACAGATATATTTGAAGGCCTATTAATTTATCTGAAAGCATACAAAGATATTTGAAGGTTTACAGATATACTATTTTACTCTTTTACTTGTTTCAGTCATTTGACTGCAGCCATGCTGGAGCAAATCGACCCCAGGACTTATTCTTTGTAAGCCTAGTACTTATTCTATCGGTCTCTTTTGCCAAACTGCTAAGTTACGGGGACGTAAACACATCAGCATCGGTTGTCAAGCGATGTTGGGGTGACAAACACAGACACACACACACATATATATATATACATATACATATATACGACGGTCTTCTTTCAGTTTCCCTCTACCAAATCCACTCACAAGGCTTTGGTCGGCCCGAGGCTATAGTAGAAGACACTTGCCCAAAGTGCCACGCAGTGGGACTGAACTTGGAACCATGTGGTTGGTAAGCAAGCTACTTACCACACAGCCACTCCTGCACCTGACATTGGAAGGATTACTAACATATCTGATGACTTACTGACATATTTGAAGGCTTACTGATGTATTCAAAGTTGTATTGACACATTTGAAGGCCTTTTGATGATTTGAAGGTTTGCTGATTTTCTAGTTTATAGTCCAACTATTTGTCACATGCCAAATATATGAAGTTTTTGGTGGTAATTCCTTTAACTCTTTAGCATTTAAACTAGCCATATCCAGCCCAAATATTCTACCTGTTTTATATTCAAACCAGCCATATCCAGCCTTCACAACTACCCTACAATGTTATTCTAAAAATAAACAATCACATCATTGAAATCTCAAAACAAAGAGGTGGTACATGATTGATTTAAGACAATGTGAATAAGTAAGCATTACATTTGATAAAATAATCTAAATGCTAACATGTAAACAAATAAAACATCATCAAGCTTATCTTTTTGTAGTAAGTATCTGGTTATGGAGAAATAATAACCCTTTCTACAAAAGGCACAAGGTCTGAAATTTTGGGAGAGGGGACTAGTGAATCATATCGATCTCAGTGTTTCACTGGTATTTAATTTGTCAACCCCAAAAGGATGGAAAGCAAAGTTGACCTCAGAACATGAAGACAGGTGAAATACCATTAAGCATTTCACCCAGTGTGCTAACGATTCTGCCAGCTCGCTACCGTATAATGGAGAAATAATAATGACCAGGCAAAGTATACTTCAACTGAAGTTTTTTTCCCAACATCACTATATTGTTATCTTCAAAGTTTAGAATGAATGTTTAGGTTTTTTCACATAGTTTTGCTTAGAAAATGTGGAATGTTAGAGTCTACGTCATCAGTAATAACATTGACATTGATACCAGCAATGATACATTGTAAAATGTCATTGTATAATGGCTCTAACTTTTATTTATTCCCAAACATGCATGTCTTTTTTCCTTCTTGGTCTTCAACTATCTCTTTCAATCAAGTAACGTTTCAAAAAAGAAAAAAAGAAAATGAAATTCATAGGTGATGGTACCACATAAAAGGCACTGGTGATGGTACCACATAAAAAGTACTGGTGAGAGTGCCATGTAAAAAGCACCCAGTACACCCTAAGAATTGGTTGACATTAGGAAGAGCATTTAGTTGTAGAAACAAAACCAAAAGAGACTATGGAACTTGGTGCAGCTCCTGGCCTTGCCAGTTCCTGTCAAGCTATCCAACTTATGCCAGCACAGAAAACAGGTATTAAATGGTAATGATGATTTGTGGAACAACCATTTCGAGAAACAATAATGAGCAAGGTTATGGAACCTATTGTGTCATCAAAAATTGTGGAACCATCATACTCGTTTTTATTTTTGTTAATTCATCAACCCTATGCTTGTCACATACACAATTGAGTTGAATGTCCTGTGTATTTTATGTGTTATCAGCATAAGCGGTGAAGTCATTGAATATTAGATAAATCATAAACCATCAGATAAGTGAAATTCAAATAAATAATATGTATATTTTATGATTTCTAGGTTAATTACTGACTAGTAGGCACAAGTGTGACTGTGATAAGAAGCTTGCTTCCCAACCACATGGTTTGGGGTTCAGTCCCACTGTATGACACCTTGTTGAAGTGTCTTCCACAATAACCCCAGACCAACCAATGCCTTGTGAGTGGATTTGGTAGATAGAAACTAAAAGAAGCCAACTGTATGTATTATTTTTCTTTGACTTCTTGAAAGAGTTCAAGCTGGTTGCTAACAAAGCAACAAAATTTCTTGAGCTAAGAGAGTTTCTGGTGTTTGTAAATATGTGGTTGAGTTGGTGTGTTGGTTGAATCGTCAATACATACACCCAAGTGTGTGCATCTATTCACATAAGAATTGCATATGGAGAATTTGGGGAATGTCAGAGAAATTTTCACTGTGCCACTAATAGATTGCTCTTTTTCCACGAAATTGAGTATTTCAAGGTTTTGTGCAAATTCGTTGGTACATAACTTAATGCACATATAACGACAGGTACAAATAAGAATTCATTGTCAGGGTACAAGAGCCGTAAATTCCACATTAATTTGCCATAAATTATTTTTTCCTGGACTTTTGATCTGACAAAAAGTAGAACCACACACATACACAAACGTACGCGCTTACTGGGTCGTCTTAACAGCATTGTAGACACCCGGACAAATCACCACAGCCTTTCAAATTATGGTGGGGACGCCTTTTTATGAAAAAAATAAAGTGGCATAACTACAGAAATGTAACACCCACCAACTTTGGGTACTACTAAAGCAGCACGGTCCCGAACGCGCAGTCGCGCGTCCGCGCTAGCTAGTCGTGAGTGGTCGATCCTAACCCTAACCCTAACCCTAAACACGTATTCATTTACACACGCGGGTTAGGGATAGGGTTAGGGTTACGGATAGGGTTAGGGATAGGGTTAGGGTTAGGGTTAGGGACAGGATCGGGGCTAGGATCGACCACTCACGACTAGCTAGCGCGGACGCGCGACTACGCGTTCGGGACCGTGCTGCTTTAGTAGTACCCCAACTTTGTTGTCTCATAACTTCCAGCAAAATATTAAGGGGAAAAAACCGTCAAAACGGAGAAATTCCAGCTTATGGGCTCCCTGATCCGAAACTCCGTTTTTCTGAAACTATTCTTCCCACCCCCTTGAAAAACATATTCTCAGCAAATTGCTTTATAATCGTAATCCTTGCTATTTGAAAGGTTTTTGTAAGAAATTTCATTGAAAGATACCCATTTTCCTGAAAGTTATGAGGGGGAAAAAGTTGGGTCGTATGAATTCTCAGAAACTCCTCCCTCCACCCCTCGGAAAAATTCTTTCCAACAAATCCCTATATACTCTAAATCTACAGCATCTAAGCGGGGTTTGTTGAAAATTTCGTTAAAAAGTATCCATTTTTCTGGAAGTTATGCGACAACAAAGTCGGGGTGAGAACACATCTGTAGTTATGCTCAACGCTTTTTTTATTACGAACTAGCAGTATAACCCGACCTTGTCCGGGTGTGACTTATTATGCCATCTACGATAAGTCTTGCTAGCTGAAAATCAACTAAAAAAGAAAGCCTTACAACGAAAAAACCCTTATGATGTAAATATGTTCATAATTCAAAAGACGATGAAATTAATAGGGAAAGTCTGAAGGCTGTTTTGCGTAAAATTATTAAGCATACGTAAATTTCATCCGTGTAATTGGCTATAGAAATGCTTGTGCAAAACAACTTTTTGCGCTGCCCTGATTATACATAGCAGGGTAATCCCTTTTAGCAGGAGCTAGGACGGCAATTTCTGATGAAGCAATTGCTGGCGATCTGTTGCTACACAGTTTTGCCAGAATTCTATCAGATTGGGCAGAAGATGTTGATGCACCATTTTGCATTATGTTCAAAATAACTTCTGGAATGTGGTGCATTACTGCAGTCTGTTGCTGTCATTTTAAACCGGTTGCTATCTTTCCCCAGCAAACTCTCTTCTTTGGAGGCATAATCTATGTATATATTAAACAGAACAACAGAAGTTATAATAGATGGCAGTGTCGGTACTTTTCACATATCTGTAATTTTTCAGATTAACACCCGCACGATTACCCAACCCTAATCCTAACACTAACCCTAACACTAACCCTAAACCCTAACCCTAACCCTAACCCTAAAAACCGTAACCGTAACATTAATCCTAAACCCTAACCCTGACCCTAAAACCCTAACCCTAACACCCTAGTGAAAATCTTGGTAAATTTACAAAACATTGACGAACATGAGTTATATTTTACTGAATGATTGTGTACTTGCACGTGTATGCTTTTGAGAGAGCGAGAGAGGAAGAGGTAGAGAGGGGGAGAGAAAGGAATAGGGGTAGTTAAAAGTTTTCTTATGACTGTTTCTCTTCACTGCCTATTACTTCATTAGAAATCTAAGGATGCACATAATAGAGAAAAATGAAACAAATATGGACGACTTGCTCCGAAACACCACCGAGTGGGGAACACTTCTCAAAAATAACCTGCAGTTGTTTCCTTCAAAATTCCTACATGCTTGAAATGTACATACATCAAGGTACATTTGTACAAAATTTCATGAAAAAATATTCATTTTCCTGGAAGTTAAGAGGAATTTAAGTGGAATTTCCGAATATTGTACCCCACCCCCTTCCAAAACACTTTCACCGAACATTTTTGTATATTTGGAATCTACATAATAAATAATATATGCATAGAAAATTTCATTAAAAAAATATTCATTTTTATGAAAGTTATGAACTTCCAAAGTTGGGGGATACAACTCTGTAGTTATGCCATCAATGTTTTGTAAATATACCACGATGTGAATGACTGTGTTTACTTGCACGTATATACGTTTGAGAAAGCGAGAGAGGAAGAGGGGGAGAAATGAATAGAGATTGAGAGCAACGTGTATGTTGTTGTCACAGGTCATGTATGTGTGGTTGTGTGTGTTTTTACGTATCTATGTTATGAAAAATAGGTAAAGAATACTGAGATGAAAGTTTAATCTATTACGTTGTATGTATCACTTTCTCTCTCTCTCCCTCTCCCACTCTTACTCTCTATATTTTTATGTTGAGCGCGTGTGTAAGAATGATGTTCCAGGTAGCAGGGATGAAATATAAAAGTTGCTAGAAACAACAGTCAAATCTCCCTTAAATCACACAAAGTAAACGGAATTTAAAAAATCTAATTACTGCACTGGAAAGCTCAGAGCGAGAAAATTCCATTGATGTAAAAAAATTTTACGAAAAAGTGGAAAATGTGGATTTCTATAAACATTCAAAAAGGCTTCACACAAACACACAATTTCAGATTTATATATTAAGATAAAGTGTTGATTTCTGACAAAACAATTAGACGTACATCTAAATAAAACAAAGCTTTAGTCAACAGTCTTGAACAGTTAACTAACTAACTATAGCTTTCACTAACTGCTCATTTTCTGACACTAGATTCATACTTTCCAATACATTGCATGCAATAACTTGTATTCAAGTAACAAGTTAAACGAAAGTTATTGTGTAATTTTTTTTAATTTTGCAACAAAACAACCAAACTGGATGGAATAGTCGTTTAATGTTGTGTCCTTTGACCTTTGATATTTTTCAAACGATGCCGGTGTGATTAAAAGACTGGTTTGACTTCTAAAATGTATATATCGAATTTCCGTCATCGGTATTTTAAGTGACAATAGCTTATTTCAAGTACAGCCTCCCTGGTTTGTTCTTCAGAATTAAGAACATAGTTGAGGCTTGACTTTTGAGTTCTAAGCTGGTCGCTAATTCTCATATTTAGGTAGCTTTCTTTCAGACTTATAGCCGAACTGGTGCAAATAATTTTAAAGTCGATCGTCAGTCTGCCATCAAAGTCAAACAAGAAGTAATACTTTCAAATGTACCTAAAATAATTTCGCATCTCAAGTAAAAATAATTACTGGTGCACTTAACATAGACAATGAAAAAATTGTCGGTGTATTTTGTATAAAGAGTTAAAACTATAAGTAAAACAATCAGTGATTAATCAACTCCAATATGTCCACCGAGTGTTCAAGTTCATTCTCTCTCTTTTTTTTTTTTTTTCTTCTTCTTCATTCCCAGGATGTTAATTAAGGATGAACTGTGCCGCTTCGACTATTAACAGTCATCATTGTGGGTGTCACCAACATCATTATATTCCTCAACATCTTCAAAGTTTTCATTCATTCCTTTGCCGAAAATGTTGAAAAATTGTTGATGTACTTTGCGTAATTTTTTTTTTTAATATTAGTGCTCTTTTTTTTTTCTTTTACAAGGGAAGTTCAAAATTACTAGCGCAAACACACTTATGATCGAATCTATTCCAGCAATGACCGTCTACTATGAATGTCTTCGGAGAGTTATCAAGAAGCACATCAACAAATACTCTGTTCTATTTCTTTTCTTTCTTTTTCAGAACAATAAAGTGCAATTCGATAGATGTTTGGCTGCTATTTCTAGTAGGTCAAACAACCACATACAAGCTACAGAAATTAATGCAAGATTTGTTTGTTTTTGCGTCTGTATGATTAAAATTGGTGTTGAGTGGCAAAGAATGTGGAGCTAAGTTTTTTTTATGTTATTTAAACACAGGTCATTGTAACTTGACCCATTTCTAAATGTTTGTACTCCATGCAATTTTGCCAATGTAATGTTTGCGTTTCGTAATTTATCTCAAAATAATGATATGAAATTGCAGTTTTGACTATATTACACACACGCATACACACACATACACACATGTCTGCATATGCACGAACATAGATGCACACACACACACACACACACACACACACTCACATGCATTTACATACTCGTGCAAGCACATACTTATGTAGTGCACAGGCGGGGTTGCGTAGTAACCACATGCTTCCAGGTTCATTTCCACTGCATGGCACTTTGGGCAACTGTCTTCTACTATAACCTCAGGCCAACCAAAGCCTTGTGAAAGGATTTGGATGGCTGAATTTGTGTGTGTGTGTGTGTGTGTGTGTGTGTGTGTGTGTGTGTGTGTGTGTGTGTGTGGGCGTGCGTGCGCGCGTGTGCGCGTGCGAGCGTGCGTGCGTGCGTGTATGTGCCACTAGCATAGCTTCAGTGTGTCACCCCCTGGATCCCACAAAAATATTGCCTAAAGCAGACACAAAAGTGATGCCCTTTAAAAGTGATGCCCTTTAAAAGTGCTGCCCGGGGTGGACCACCCCTAGCAACACTAGTGGTGTGTGCATTGTGTGCGTTTGTGTGTGTGTACATGTGCGTGTGTGAGTCTTTGTGTTTGTTCCTCACCCCCTCTTAACAACTAGTGTTGGTGTGCTTACATCCCAGTAACTTAGCAATTCAGCAAAAGAGACCTATGAAATAAGTACCAGGCTTTAAAAAAATAATAATAAGTGCTGGGGCCGATTAGTTCAACTAAAATTCTCCAAAGCAGTGCTCCAGCATGGCCACAGTCTAATGCCTGAAACAAGTAAAAGGTAAAAGATACAGACAAAGATTTATTAAATCAAAAACCAGCACAGCATCCATGATTTAGAGAAATACTTCAGTCATTAGACTGCAGCCATGCTGGAGCAATGCTTGGAAGAACTTTTAGCCAAATAAATTGACCTTAGTACTGGTTGTTAGCCTTGTACTTATTTTATTGCTTCTTTTGCCAAACTGCTAAGTTATGGGGATGTAAACATACCAACACCAGTTGTCAAGCCTTACTGGGGGACAAACACAGACAAAAAGGTACACACATAGATAGTGGTTGGCCTACACTCTCGGAGTGGTTGGCATTAGGAAGGGCATCCAACTGTAGAAACTCTGCCAGATCAAATTGGAGCCTGGTGTAGCCATCTGGTTCGCCAGTCCTCTCCTCAGTCAAATCGTCCAACCCATGCTAGCATGGAAGGCGGACGTTAAATGATGATGATGATGATGATGATGATAATGATGATGATGATGATATACAATGGGCTTCTTTTAGTTTCCATCTACCAAATCCACTTACAAGGCTTTGGTCAGCCCAAGACACTTGCCCAAAGTTCCATGCAACAGGACTGATCTCGGAATCGTGTGGTTGGGAAGGAAGCTTCTTATCACACAGCCACACTTGTTTAATTTAGTGCCTGTTGACCAAGGTGACCACCCCTGGTTTGGAAAAACCAGTAATCCAGAAAGACGTCTGAGCCAAAGGCTCTGGGTAATCAATGTTTATATACGAGAGGGTGCTGAAAAGTTTTTGACTTTAAGGGTATAGCGAAAGGTTTGGCTGGAGCCCCAACCTTCCAAGTTCTTTTACAGGGCTTAGAAAATCTGCAGGACCACTTCCGGTTCAGGAACTTTACAGTAACCCCTCATATATGTTTTTCTCTCCATCTGAATCCACACGAAGAAGAGTGACATGCATGTTTTCTGTGGCTGGCCTGTATTTCATCAGAGATCAATTATTTATTTTCTCAACCACAAATATATGCTTAAAACTATTTATAGTATACTCGAATGAATTTTAAAACAAAATAGGAAATATAAGGAACAAGTCAAATGGGAACATGATGTTTGACCACATTATCAGTTTGAGTTTAATAACACCACCCATCCGTAAGTTTAATTTACATCTTCACTAACCCAAATCATCTAGGAGTTTTATTTATTAGTTAATTAACTAAATGTAATCAATGTTTACACTACTTATATACAGATTAGGGCAGGCTAACTTAGTTCTGATTTTGTTTTTGTATGCTTGAAATAATTATGTTATGTATAGATTGTGGTGAAAAGAAGAGCAAGAATGCAGGTCATATATTTCTGAAGGATGAGTACCCAAGACAGCTATACAATGGTACCACCAGAGGGGTATAAAAAGAGAGGAAGAACCAAGAAGACATGGTGTACAACCTTCAGAAAAAATCTGAAGCAATTTAGCATCACCTGGGAAGATGCTGGCAGCCATACTCAAAGCCATGCTTATCAGAGATGTTTTTCTACCCAATGTACAGTCCAACTATACAAGAGGAACTAAGACTAAGACACAGTCAAGAAAATATGAATACTATAAATAAGCATATACTAATTATAGTCTGTCAAAGTGCATGGCTCAGTGGTCAGAGCATCAGGCTCGCAATCATGAGGTAGTGAATTCGATTCCCAGACCAAGCTGTGTTGTGTTCTTGAGCAAGACACTTTATTTCTCTTTATTTCACTGTTCACTTGCTGTAGAAATGAGTTGCAAAGTCACAAGTACCAAGCTGTATCAGCCTTCAACTTTTCCTTAGCTAACATCAGTAGCATGGAGAAGGGAGGCTGATATGCATGGGCAACTGCTAGTCTTCCATAAACAACCTTGCCGGGACTTTGCCTTGGTGGGGGACTTTCTTGGTGCAATCTTATGGTCATTCATGACTGAAAGGTTCATGACTATGGTCATTCATGACTATAATTCTAAGGGTAATCCCTTAGAATTATAGTCATGAAAAACAAGTGATTGATTTCTGATGAAGCAGTGAAAAATACTGAAACTGGCCAGGATGATCTTTCTTTTCTGGATTTACATAGAGAAAAACATAACATGAAAAACATGTGGTTTACCTACAGTGTCTACTTTCCATGGAGTGACTAGTAATCTATAAAGGTGCAAGGGGTATTTGAGGACAGTTTTGGTTTACAATAAAACAGCTATATTTCAGCTTAAATAAATATGTATTTGAATATGCATCTAAGCACGAATAAAAAAAGAATTTTCGTCTAAGTATTATCTTCCTTTCAACTTCTACTTCCTTTTCTTTTCTTTCTCTTAACAGTTACAACAGTGAAAGCTCATTATGTCATTTTCTCTAAACTAGAATGTATACTTTCCACATTCATATTTGATATTTTTGCGTTTCAATAACTTTTCTCTGTTTTTACTCATTCTCAAATTTGATGGACATGTAGCGGTACATAAGCCAACTCAAGAAATCTCTAGTGAGACTTTTTATTGATGTACCCAAAGAGACCCAGAACGGTTCGGAACAAGTGTTGTACCCATAAAGTCTATTACACATTCCATCTCCTATTTTATTAATAATATATATATATATATATATATATATATATATATATATATATACAGAGTGAGAGGATTTTAACAAGTATTATAAGGTGCTAAGGCTGATGTGATAAGAATAAAGTAACTCTGGGAGAACATGAGATAATTCTTGTAAGGAATGCTATAACTCGAAGCAGATAAAGCTATAATTAATAGTGTGTAACCACTGGGTTGAAAATTCCTTTTGAATAGAAAAAGTTGAAGGTTATCCATGGAATGTAAACCTGAATGACCTGTGGGCAGCCTTCAAATTTTTCAATCCAAAGGGTTTTTTTAACCCAAAATCTATATCTTATTATTTATAGTTTTATCTGCTTTGATTTATACCATACAAAAACAATTATACATACATATATACATATACATATATGTGTATATGTGTGTGTATATATATATATATATGTGTGTGTGTGTGTGTGTGTATGATACACATGCATATAAATACACACAAACACACACACACATATATGTGTATGTGTGTATTCATACACACATAATTGTGTAGACTTACATACATACACAGCTATAAATATGGTTACAAGATTGCAATGCAAATTTTGATGCTTTGGGTCTACTGAATATGTATCCAAAATTGGATATTTGCTGCTTACAAATGGGTTTAATTCCTTCTGGGCAAACATATCTGAAGAGTAGAAAACATTCTTTATCTATTCCATAAATATTATTACTTTTTGTTTTGCATTTGTCTGTTTTTTTTATACACACATACATACATACATACAAACACACACACACACACACACACACACACACGTGTGTGTGTGTGTGTATGTGGGTACCTGTTATCATGAAAATGGTAATATGTCATTTCCAGAATGAGACTAACTATACTTGGAATAGAAGCAATTTATTTATATTTTTTAATGGTTTAGTCAAGTCAGAATCTTTCCAGCTCTTTCCAATCTTAGATTGAATTCTATCTTGGTAAGAAATGAGTCCTTCATAACCTGCATAATGGTGATAGGACTTCACTTTAAGACAGAGTTATTTGTTGATTAACACAACATCTGTGTTGCATCAATAGGCTGTGTGGTTTAGAAGCTCACTTTGCAACCACATGGTTTCAAGTTCAGTATATATTACACACACACACACACACACACACACACACACATATATATATATATATATATGTACATATATATATATATATATATATATATATATATATATATATGTGTACATACATACATACATACATATATATAACGGAGATGTACTTGCATAGCAAGTGACCCGATCTGAGATCGTGTGCTGAAACAAAAACAATTGCAGTGTGGAAGGTGTTTATAAGCTATTTAAAAAAACACACAAAAGCCATTAGATTCACTTCAACATTTAAATTTAATTTGCCGAAATATTTTCATCACTTTGAGACCGGGATCTGATCACTGACAAAATTCCGTGCTGTATCTCGATTAATATATACATATATATATATATATATATATATATACATTAATCGAAGTGTTCAATATCATGTATCCATTACAGCTGATCTTACCAATCTGTTTCACACTGGCGGTTCGGTGGAGTTTTAGGTAACAGTCCAATTACGTAAACCTGCACTCATCAGAGGTAGCTGCTATGGAATAAAATATGGTGACTGTCATAGATAGATGGATGCATGGATGGATGCATGGATGCATGGATGGCCAAATCAAAAGTCTATTAGATGTACACAGTGAATATATTGGATTGACATCCAATGAAGTGAAAAATAGGAGTGGGAATGATGCACTGAGTTCCTGGTTCTTTGTTGGAAAGAGGAAAAAGTCCAGAGAAGAAGAAAAGGAAGAAGGATGCAGAAATTCTCAGAAAAGCATGCATGTGTGTGTGCGTGTGTAAAACAAGAGGTAAAAGGAATTAGTAAATCCAGGTAATAATAAATGTGATTTTCTCCATTCTTATTCATGTTGTTTTATATATATATATCATCATCATCATCATCGTTTAACGTCCGCTTTCCATGCTAGCATGGGTTGGACGATTTGACTGAGGACTGGTGAAACCGGATGGCAACACCAGGCTCCAGTCTAATATATATATATATATATATATATATATATATATATATATATATATATATATATATATATATATGTATATATATATATGCATGTGTGTTGCTTGCCAACAGGTAGTGGTTTGTTTACATCCCTTTAACTTAGCAGTTCAGCAAAAGAGAATGGTTAGAATAAGTACCAAGCTTTAAAACAGGTATTGGGATCGATTTTTTTCAACTAAACACTACAAGGTATTGCCCAAGCATGGCCACAGTGCAATGACTAAAACAAATAAAAGACAAAAAAATGAAATAAAAAGCAGGATAAATGCTAAAAAAGAAGACAGGTTTATATTCACTTTGGATAACTATGAGTCAATGTCTATAAGAAAAAAAAAATCATGTGTAGGTACAGAAATACCAGAAGGTTGACGTTGTACTGGAGGAGAGAGAAGAAAAAATTATGAGTGGGCAGTGTGGAATGAGACATAGTAAGTGTGATATGATAGGTATATTGTGGAACCTTGAATGGAGTGGTGGTGGTGCAGCAGACAGTACCAATAGCAGAGTATTCAGCACCCTCTGCTAGCATTAAAATGAATGCCTCCTCTTGTTATGAATAATTTTAAATACAGCCAAGAACAGTTGCTTGTAATTTATAGTGTGCAATAAAGCAGTGAACTAGCAGAATCGTTACTGCACCGAGCAAAATGCTTAGCAGCATTTTGTTCATCTTCTGGTTCTGAGTTCAAATTCCACTGGGGTCATCTTTGTTTTATCATCCTTTTGAGGTCAATAAAGTAAGTACCAGTTGAGCACTGGGAATGACATAATTAACTTAGCCTCTCCCACCAAAATGTTGGCCTTGAGCCAAAATTTGAAACCAGTATATTACAAGAGGAGTAAAGCGGTGAATTAGCAGAATTGTTCGCATGCTGGACAAAATTCATTACAGCAATTCGTCTGTTATTACACTCTGAGTTCAAATTCCACCAAGGTTGACTTTACCTTTCACCCTTTTTGGATCAATAAAATAAGTACCTGTTGAACACTGGGATCGATGTAATCAACTTACCCCCACCCTTAAGCCTTATACCAAAATAGTCTTTTATTCTTTTACTTGTTTCAGTCATTTGACTGTGGCCATACTGGAACACAACCTTAAAGGCTTTTAGTTGAACAAATTGACCCCAGGACTTTTTTAAAGCCTAGCACTTATTCTATTGGTTGCTTTTGCTGAACCACTAAGTTACAGGGACCTAAACACATCAACACCATTTGTCAAGTAGTAATGGGGGAGGGACAAACAAACACAGATACAAAGAGATTCACACACATATAGTGTGCAATAGGGTATCAATAGTTCAACTAATAATGATTCAATGATAATTCAAATTTTCTGCTCTGGCAAAAACATTGTTCAAACAATTGCAGTAATTCTTCATTGACAGAAGCACAGTATATCGCCAAAGGTCTCAGTCACTAGTCATTGCCTCTATGAGGCCCAGAGTCTGAAGATCATGCTTTGCCACCTCATCCCATGTTTTCCCAGGGCCTACCTCTCCACACACACACATTGTAGTGAATTTGGTACTCCTCTTCCCATGTGACAAAGTCAAACCGTCAGTCATTGCAGGAGGTCAGTAGTGGTAGAGTTGTACAAGTTCTCAGCTGGAGTCAATGTCAGTTACATGATATATACGAGTTCGAGTTACATCAAGGTAGACATTTTGAGTCATTGTCTTGTGGAGCTATCAGCAATAGCACAAAAGACAAGTCAAAGTTAATAAGACGCGGAATACTGCCACAACATAACAGTGGTGACACGAATATTACAGTGCCAACAATAACTTACAAGTGGATGAGAATGATTCACATCATAATAATATACGATGAGCTTCTTTCAGTTTCCATCTACCAAATCCTTTCGCAAAGCTTTCGTCAGCCTGATGCTATAGTAGAAGACACTTATCCAAGGTGCCATGCAGTGAGACTGAACCCAGAACAATGTGGTTGGGATGCAAACTTCTTACCACACAGCCATACCAGCACCTATAATGCTTATTTATTTACATTGTTTTGAATTAATCATGCATTATCTTGTAGCATTGATATTTGGATGATGGGGTTGTTTAGTTTTAAAATAACATTGTAGGGTAGGTGTGAGAGGCCAGATCTGGCTGGCTTCAACATGAAACATGCAGAGTATTTGGGCTGGATATGGCCAGTATTAAATGGTAAAGGGTTAAACTTTCCTGCTCGTTTCTCAAATGTGACCAGTTGAGATTGAATGCAATCCAATTGTCCCATTTGTGGTCTACCTCTAGGTCTCCCACCAGTTGGCTTGGCTCAAAGAATTTGTCTTGAGATCCATTCCTGTAGCATTCTAATCACATGTCTGAGGACTGGCGCTGTGACTCAATGCAGAGTACTGGCTTTACCTAGAGAGACTCCATAATTCTCCAAACTGTGCACCCTGTCAAGTAACATTAGTTTAAAGATGATCCAACCCATGCCAGCATGGAAGGTAGACTTTAAATGATGATGATGCTGCTGCTGCTGCTGCTGCTGCTGCTGATGATGATGATGATGATGATGATGATACTTTCAAGGGACACCTTTTTGGCCATTTGTATTCACAATCACACATATTTATTACATATTTTTTCTTTCTCTTTTCCCAGCACTTTTCCTAAGCACTCACTACATTGTTTTCTTAAGGCAAAGTGCTAGCCCTGGGAACCAACAGAACTTATAAAGAAGGTATCACATCTGAAGGTCAGCGGAGATTGTGGTTACAATGAAAACTTAATTGAAAAAGATAAAAAAATCTTATTTTCCTTCCTTATTTACACTAGATATTATCATCAAATAATCTAACCCAGATATATTTATTTGTTCTGTTTATATTACTTGAAGTAGATTTAACTCCATAACAAAAGCATCACAAAAACTTGCTCAACTTTGTCTTTTGTTCCTTTTGAGGTTGATAAAATAAAATACTAATCAAAATACTGAAGTCAATGGTATCGACAACTCCTTCGCCTCTCAAAATTGCTGACTTTGCATTTAAATTAGAAACCATTATTTATTATTATTATTATTATTATTATTATTATTGAGTGAGAGAGCAGTGCATGCCATCAAAGTGACACTGGGATAAAATATACGAGGTTCAGTATACCCATCATGACTACCCATCTGATAAGGGTACACCAGGCACATGCATCACAAGCATGTGTGCAAGACACAGTGATCTCATATCAAGATAAATAATGCATGACCTTGTAGGTGGGGCCCAGTTAGACTTTTCTTCCAGTCAAGTAGCCCATCCCATTCAAAAGGTCCCTGAATAAGGGTTGTTTGAGAATATTGAATGAAACACCCACATTTCTAAAGGGGAATTATCCAAACCCCAAAGAATTCCTCTCAACACATGGATATGATGCTCCCCCACTACTTCTGCTCGTGATCAGAGATGCACATATCGTCAGCCACTAAAGGATATGTATGTATGTATGTATGTATGTATGCATGCATGTATGTATGTATGTATGTATGCATGTGAGTGTGTGTATGTGTGTATGTTTCTTTTCTGTTTTTCATCATTTAAATTCTTCCTCTGTAGAAGGCGCTGGTTTCTAACAGAGATACAAAGCACCATCATTGGAATGTAGATAATGAAAACAATGTCACATTTTAAACCTGAGAAAAGTCATGTGAAGTTTTACTGCTCTGCTTATAGATTGTATTTGTAATGTGCGAATCATTTGGTTGATTTATTTCTCTGAAAATCCAAGCTTATCCAGACTGACAGTTAGGCATTTACTTACAAAACCAAGTGTGCCAATTATTATTGGTATAAATGTAAATTGCATTGCTAATCTGAATACAGAATCTGGATGTTTCAAAGCAGTTGTCCATAGTTATCTTCTTTCTCTTTGCTTTTCGAAGCTATATTCACATCAGCAGGACAGTTGACCTCAATGACAATTTATACATTTTTGTCTGTCCCAGAAAATATCCGGCCTTGTATGCTTACACTTGACAGATATTTTAATGTGAATATTCCACGAGTATTCCTTGTGCTGGTATTTGTGTACATATTCAATAACAGGGGGATTCTCTATATTTATTCCGGAACAGTCTTTTTCCAGATGGCATTGTATATTGTTTTTGCGATAATGTCATGTTGCAGAGGAAGGTAGTACTTTGATGACAATTTGGGGCAGCTGCTGAACTCATTAAAGTCAACAGGCATCCAATACTGTGCACACAAGTTTTTTTCCTGCTGTTTCTCATGGACAGCAGTAGTTGCTACAGCAATCATCAACAAACTGGCAACTTTGGTTCAGAAAACGCTATGGCTGTGTGGAGGATTGACATGTTTTCAACAATGGGCAGGTACAACAGGTTCAGTTGGGATGGTATAACACATTACTGGAAGTGAGTGATGCCAGACCTAGTTAGGACATTACTCTAGGACAGAGGTTACTAAACTGAGGCAGGGGTCACTAAGCTGCCACACAGCAGGACTGAACCTAGAACCATGTGATTGGGAAGTAAGCTTCTTACCACACAGCCACACCTGCATGGCATGTAAAAGCACCCACTACACTCTCGGAGTGGTTGGCATTAGGAAGGGCATCCAGCTGTAGAAACTTTGCCAAATCAGATTGGAGCCTGGTGTAGCCATCCGGTTCACCAGTCCTCGGTCAAATCGTCCAACCCATGCTAGCATGGAAAGCAGACGTTAAAAGATGATGATGATGATGATGATGATGATGATGATATATATATATATATATATAGGGTAAAGGATTATTAATTTATTAATAAATTAATAATCAATAATTTTTACCAAGTAGTTTGGTATGTAAAAAACCATTATCAGTAAAGAACTTATTTAAAAAGTTCTTTTAAATTTATAAACATAATTAAGGGATCAGCAACAGTTGCTTCACCACATACCAAAGTTCAGAAATAGCAACTAAAGTGCTAAAATTCCAACAGATAGCAATATTTGTAACTCACAAAGGCAAAACAAGAAGAAAAATAACGAAACTAACCAGTCTTAGTTAATAAGACTGAACTAAGACTGGTTAGTTTCGTTGATGATGTAGTTTCGTTATTTTTCTTCTTGTTTTGCCTTTGTGATTTACAAGTATTGCTATCTGTTGGAGACTTATTTTAGAATTAGCACTTTAACTGCTATTTCTAAATTTCGGTATGTGGTGAAGCAACTGTTGCTGATCCCTTAATTATGTTTATATATATATATATTAGTCCAACCCATGCTAGCATGGAAAGCGGACGTTAAACGATGATGATGATGATGATATATATATATATATATATATATATATATATATATATATATATATATATATATATATATATGAAAGAAAACTTTTTTTTTTATATCAAACTTATTACTTACCTTTAAATAAAGTGAAAACAGGTAAAAAAAAATATCTTTCTGCATATTAAAACATTTAGGTGTTAAAGGATTAGACAAAACTTCAATGGTAACCTAATCACCTATTGGGTCTTTGAAACTGTGCATTTAAGTTTAGTTGCTGAAAAGCATTGTATATATATATATATAATATATATATAAATGGAATATTTTATCGACTCATTAATTTTTGATTTTCATCATTCATCTATAGAGCAGAATTTTAAAATTGATCAGCAGTAAGGATTAGCCCACCAAATTTTTCTTTTATTTTTATTTTATACATATTAATATTTCTCCCACTCTAATAATATTGACATTAACGGCTGTTCATAAAATAAAATTAAGGGAATATAACAGTAATTATTTCAAATTAGCACATAACCAACAAGCCACAATTATCATTGCTGCCAGCACCAACCACAAAAATATCAACAATTATGACATTAATAATAATAATAATAATAATAATAATGATAATAATAATAATAATAACAACAATGCTCTCTCTTCCTAACCTGAATATAGTGTTTTATGTCTGCATAACCTCAACACCAAAAATCAACATTGCAGTGTCAATATGGCTGACATATGAACTGTTGGAGTGATGGATTAAATTTGACTGAGAAAATAAATAGCTATTATTCTTATTATTAAGGCAGTGAACTGGCAGAATCATTAGCATGCTGGACAAACTGCTCAGCAGCATTTCTTATGGCTTGACATTCTGTTTTAAAATTCTGCTGAAGTCAACTTTGTTTTTCATTTCTTTTGGGATCAACAGGATTACATAGCAACTGAGTACTGGGGTTAATGTGATCAACTTATCTCATCTCCCAAAATTTCAGGCCTTGTGCTTATACTAGAAAGAATTGTTGTTATGATTATTATTATTGAGTAAGGCTGTGAGCTGGCAGAATTGTTAGTATACCATGCAAAATGTTTAGTGGCATTTCATCTGCTACTACGTTCTGAGTTCAAATTCCACCGAAGTTGACTTTGCCTTTCATCCTTTCAGGGTTGATAAATTAAGTACCAGTCGTGCACTGGTGTCGATTTAATCAACTGGCCCCTTCCTCTTAATTTTCAAGCTTTGTGCTTATAATAGAAAGGATTATTATTATTATTATCGAGTGAGAAAGCAGTGCATGCCATCAAAGTGACACTTAGGTGTCACTTTGACGAAGCCTAGTATACTCATCATGACTACCCATTTGATAAGGGTACACCAGGCACATGCATCATAAACATATGTGCACAACATGGTGATCTCATATCAAGGTAAATAGAGCATGACCATGCAGCTGGGGCCCAATTACAATTTTCTTCAGGTCAAGTAGCCCATCCCACTCAAAAGGTCCCTGAATAAAGGTTGTTTAAGGATATTGAACAAAATACCCACGTTTCCAATAGCGAATTATTCAAAACCCAAAGAATTTCTTTCAACACACAGTTATGATGCTCCCTCGCTACTTCTGCTCGTGATCAGAGATGCACATATCATCAGCCACCAAGGGACATGCTCAACTTGTTATGGTCAAACAACTGACAAGCAAATCTATGGTATTGAGCAGAATATTTGCTATAGCCCATCTTTTATACCAAGACAAAACATGTACATGATAACACTTCCAATCAGTTAAGATCAGAAGCTATGAGAACCACTGCCTGGTACTACATCAGGGCATTATTATTATTATTACTATTAATGCCTCCACCTTAGCAATGGCGGAGGTATTGTTTTCAGTCATGTTTGGGTTTTTTTTTTTTTGTTTGTTTATCTGTGGACAAGATATCTCAAGAACTGCTGGAGGGATCCAGATGAAACTTTCAGGTATGTTTGGCC
Source organism: Octopus bimaculoides (assembly GCF_046866305.1). Taxonomy (NCBI): domain Eukaryota; kingdom Metazoa; phylum Mollusca; class Cephalopoda; order Octopoda; family Octopodidae; genus Octopus; species Octopus bimaculoides. The sequence continues at coordinate 48,170,664 of NC_142929.1, read as the reverse complement.
TTGTGACTGACACAAACTGATCAGACAAGGATTCTGGATTATTTCTTTTATATTTTCTTTACATAGTTTCGCATAGTTTTCTTCTACACACACACACATACATATCCTCACACATTTTCAGCGTTGAACATTGCCATCCCATTTCCATTGTACACTCTCTCACACACACACACACACACACACACACACACACACACACACACACACGTACGCAAACATACCTCCCTTTTACACATACATATACTCACACTTCAAACACTGTTTATTGGCTTTTTCACTCCTATCTTCATTATTCATCTACCGGTATTTCGCCTAGTGCTGCTTTTTGGGTTCAAATTCCACCATGATTAACTTTACCTTTCATCCTTTCAGGGTTCATAAATTAAGTATCAGTGAAACACTGGGATCAATGTAATCAATTATTTTTATCATTGCTGTTGTTGTTATTATTATTATTATTATTATTATTATTATTATTATTATTATTATTATTATTATTATTATTATTATTATTATTATTATTATTATTATTGTTATTATTAGGGCAGTGAGCTGGCAAAATCATTAGCCTGCCAGGAAAAACACTTAGTAGCATTTCATCCATACTTATATTGCGAGTTCAAATTCTACCAAGGTAGATTTTGCCTATTGTTCTTTTGGCATCAATAAAATAAGTACCAGTCATGCGCTGGGGTTAATGTAATTGACTTACCCCTCCCCTGAACTTGCTAGCCTTGTTCCAAAATTTGAAACCGTTATCTTTATCATTATTATTGTTGTTGTTGCTGTTCTTGTTCTTGTTCTTGTTATTCCTCTTCATCCAGCCAGCTAAAATTACTCTGTTAAATCTCATCAAGAATTGTCTTCCAGTTACACATTTCTCAATGTTTCTTTTCTTTATACAAGGTTATTGACATTAATTAAAGAACTTGCTTTGGTTACAAGAAGATAAGAGGTATAATGGAAGCCAGACTAATATAAAAACACAAATATAAAGTATAACTCTTTAAATTTTTTTCATTTTGTCTGAATTCTTATTCAGGAAATGCACAGAGGATTACTTGGTGACGACATGCTTGTCTGGTGAAGAAGTTTGATTCATAGCCATGTTCCTCAGTTTAAGTGTCACAGCACAGCACATGGGACAAGAATATTTTTGCCATAGACTGAGGTTGATGTAAACTGTATGAAGGGACTTTGGCAGGTGTAACCTGTGATGAAGGTTGTCAAATAGATACATACACAGATACATGGATACATACACACATATATACATGTACACACACACACACACATACATACATACATACATACATACATAAATATGCATATATATGTGTGTGTGTGTGTGTGTGTGTGTGTGTGTATGTGTGTGTGTGTGTGTGTATATACATATATATATCAAAAGGATGTGTTGTAATACTATTCCACAGATACAGAAACAACCATACCAACAATCCAGCATACCTCCATCATCAGCTGCCCCTCAGATATCATTATGGTTTCAACATCTGGGCAGTACCATTCAATCTGGCAGTGTCAAGGGTCACTAAAATTAGTGTTGTTTGGGAACAAACATATCAAAGAAACCACAACTTTCAAACACATTTACCCTATACAGTTCTATATTTAAGAGATGAGGAATTATGTACATTATTTACATTATTTACATTCGACGGATATTTTTCCTCATCTTGTTTGTTGTTTGTTGATGAGGACAACAGTGTGTAAGTGACAAGTCTGAATTTAACATGCTTTTTAGTTCCTCAAATGCCTTCTGGCATTTTTCTGACCAAAACCATTTGGCATCCTTTTTTAACAGCTCATTTAGTGGAACCCTTGTGTTGTATGTGTCTGGGATATATACTTGATAGTAGTTTACCAATCCTAAAAATACTTGTAACAATTTGACACTTATTGGGGGAGGCATATTCTGTATTGCCATCACCCTTGATGGGTCTGGCCCTCATCCCTTTTCATCAATTTCTTGACCTAAATATTTGATTTTTTTTCATAAAAATTCACACTTTTCCTCTGTTAATCTAAACCCGTATTCATTTATTATTCCGAATACTTTTTTAATATGTTCAAAGTGTTGCTCCACTGACTCACTCTTTATCAAAATATCATTGAGATAAGCAATAGCAAAGTCGCAATCAATTAACATTGCATCCATCACTTGTTAGAATATGGCAGGTTCCACTTTTACTCCAAAAAGAAGCCACTTGAATTTATATAATCCACGATGTGTGTTGATTGTTAAAAGATGTGCACCATTTTCCTCTACCTGTATCTGAAGATAGGCCTCTGAGCGGTCTAACTTTAAGAAAATTTTTCCTCCATTTAGTTTTGAGAACACTTCTTCTGGGCTTGGTAATGGATAATTGTGTTCGACTAAACAGTTATTTAATCCAGTTGAAAAGTCCACACACTCTCATAGTTTTTTTTTTCTTTACATAAACTGTCAGAGCTGCCCAGTCTGAATGGTCAACTTTTTCACTTATATCTAGACTTTCTAGTCTTTCCAGCTCTTTATTGATGTGGGCTGATGCTGCAAACGACACGTTTCATTTGGGCCTAAAAGCAGGTGTTACCTTTTCTTTTACCACAATCCTCATTTTTGTTTTAGTGCAACAGCCTAATCCTTCAAAGAAAAACACTTGGAAACAATTAAAAAAATTTTTTTGTCTCTGTTGTTCACCTTCATTTGAACTTTTAACCATGCCAACTACATTTTCACAGGGAACACTAATGCCACATTTTAAATAACTCCATGCACTCTGTGCCAAATAGGTTTAGGAATTTTTCCAACATATAAATGATTGTCCTTTTTGTTTCACTTTGGAAAGTTACATTGCAAATACATTCACCAATGAAATATAATTTCTTTTCTGTAACACAATATACTACTTTATTTGATTTAAATAATTTTGGCTTACCAATTTGTCGCCATGTTTCTTCATTTATGATACTAATAACACTACCCATTTCTAATTGCATTTTGACAGTTTCAATTTTCACTTTGACAAATTTTCTGTTTGTTGTATAAACTTTTATCTCTGATGACAAACTATTTATTTTTACTTGTCTGGTCCAATTTTTTGTCTTAGTTCTGCAGTGCGATTTAATGTGACCTGTGTTCCCACAATGAAAGCACTTTGCTTCTTTGAATCAACACTCTTTTCTCAGGTGCCTACAAAGGTTTATCTCCCGTTGTGTATCATGTTTTTTGTGAAACACTTTATCCATCTTCCGACTCTTCCACGCTGGTTTTATCTGTAAACCATCTCTGCGTTGGATTTCTTCTGTGTCGTGCCTTACTTTTAATATCATATTGCATGCTTCTGACAGTTTCTGGAGATTATATCCGGGTTCATTTCCAGCTTTGCGAGAATTTTCTTTCTGACTTCTGTGTCTTTTTTAGCAGTGAATCCCTGAACAAAATCCAGTCACCTGAATGAGTCTGGATTTAGTTTATCCAGTATAAATCTCTCGCACTCTCTGTTTACTCTACCCACATATGTGGTAAAGTCTTCGTCATCACTTTTCTCAGTGTTCAAACACTTCCAATGTGCTATATTTTTTCATTAAGCATCCTACATAAAATGTCAACTGTATCCATGAAATTTATGCCAGAAACATTTTTAGGCAATATAAAGTTACAGTTTCCTCAGAATAGATGTTTTCATTTCATCTATCCAGTCTTGGCGTTCTTTTTTGAAAATTTGTTCAAATCTGTAATATGCCTCAAAAGTGACTCCTTCTTCTATGTTTCATATCTAAATTCATTTATTGAATTTGCTACATGGGCTGGTGAAAACATATTTTCTGGTTTTGCTACCAACTTCATTAGTTGTAGCATTTGTTGCTGTAACAATTGTTGTTGTTCTTTGAATTGTTATTGTTGCTGTTTTTGCAACTCAACTAGAATCTCTAACGAATTTTCCAATAATTTTCCAAATTTTTTGTAAAAGATGTACAACAAAATTGTTTGTTACTCCTCTATTTTTTTTCAATGTCATCCACATGAATTGCTTTCCCATGAAAAAATTTTTTTTTCCTCCGTTGTTCATGTGAATTGTTTATGTCCTTGTCACCACTGTTATAATGTGGATCCTCATCCACTCGTATGTTGCAGTCGGCATCGTAATATTCGTACCACCACTGTTATGTTGTGGCAGTATTCCCCGTCTTATTATCTTTGACTCATCTATTGTGCTATTGCTGGTAGCTCCACAAGACAATGACATTGAAACATCTACCTAGACGGTAACTCAAACTCGTATGTCTAAGGTAACTGACACTGACTCCAACTGAGAACTCATACAACGACTCTACTACAACTGACCTCCTATAACGACTGACTATGTGACTTTATAGTGACCACTTTGTCACTACAACAATATATATATATATATTTATCAAGGCAGCAAGCTGGCAGAAACGTTAGCATGCCAGGTGTGTGTGTGTGTGTGTGTGTGTGTGTGTGTGTGTGTGTGTGTGTGTGTATATGTGGTTGTGTGTCTGTGTTTGTCCCCCCACCATTGCTTGACAACTGATGCTGGTGTGTATATACATATATGTATGTATGTATTTGTGTGTGTATCTTTGTGCTTGTGATTATCCCTTAACAACTGTTGTTGGTTTGTTTACATTCCTGTGGCTTAGAAGTTTGGCAAAAGAGATTGATAGAATAAGTACCAGACTTCAAAAAATACATAAGTACTGGGTTTGATTTGTTTGACTAAACCCTTCAACACAGTGCCCCAGCATGGCCATAGTCCAATGATTGAAACATGTAAAAGATAAAAGTCAATAGATTATAATTGCGAAAATAGTAATGAGAGAATAATTAAGTAAATATTTAAAATTGCATATTGAATAGCATAAAAAATTAGAATATCTTTAGATATTTTATTTCATTTTTCCTCCTGTGCAATGTTTAATTCTGCTTTTCAACTCAGTGGGTTTAAAAAGGATTTCAGTTGATTTTTAACTTTCATCCTGCCAAAGTCCTTAAAATAAATACAAGTTATATTACAGAGAGATCAAGTATTGAATCAAATGTCCATAAACCTTCCCTTTTCTAATAATCTGTGAGCTAACATCAAATGACAGAAACTGATATTGTAATGCAATGCAGAGACATTTGAGTGACAGAACTAATACAGCATCAGACTATAATACCTTTTGGTACTTTGTTATGATCCTTTAAACTCAGAGTTCATTTTCATTCTTCTGGTGTTGGTTTTGCTTTTAGGAGTGGCTGTGTGGTAAGTAGCTTGCTTACCGACCACATGGTTCCGGGTTCAGTCCCACTGCATGGCACCTTGGGCAAGTGTCTTCTACTATAGCCTCGGGCCAACCAAAGCCTTGTGAGTGGATTTGGTAGACGGAAACTGAAAGAAGCCCGTCGTATATATGTATATGTATATATATGTGTGTGCTTGTGTGTCTGTGTTCGTCCCCCCCAACATCGCTTGATAACTGATGCTGGTGTGTTTATGTCACCATAACTTAGCGGTTTGGAAAAAGAGGCCGATAGAATAAGTGCTAGGCTTACAAAGAATAAGTCCTGGGGTCGATTTGCTTGACTAAAGGTGGTGCTCCAACATGGCCACAGTCAAATGACTGAAACAAGTAAAAGAGTAAAAGAGATGCAGGCATGGGTACATGATAAGAAGTTTATTTTCCAAGCACATGGTTCTGGGTTCAGTTCCACTGTGTGGGACATTGGGCAAGTGTATTCTACAATAGCCACCAAATTCTTGTGAGTGAATTTGGTAGGCAGAAACTGAATTAAGCCCATCATATGTGTGTGTGTGTGTGTGTGTGTGTGTGTGTGTGTGTGTGTGTGTGTGTGTTTGTGTGTGTTTGTGTGTCTGTGTGTGTGTGTGTCTGTGTGTGTGTATGCTTGAATTAAATTTGACAGTGTTTATATACCCTTTTTTCAGGAATAGCTTGATGAACGGTGAACGGTCAATGGTGTTGGAGAGCATAAACATAAAAGTTATAGTTGACAAGGAAGGTTAAAAGCCATCTGGATATTGGAAAAGAGTTAACTGCATCAGGATGACTCATGCTGGGTATCAAAATGCCAACATCATGACTGCTGCTCAATGCTCTTAGAATACTGTAAAAGATGTAAGATGTGACATGGACAGTGTGAAAACCAAGTTACTCCAAACTGTAGCAGTCTTTGCATCTGTTTCCAGTGATGGTGACATCATGCTGCTTCACATCTTAGGGTCAATTCCATTTCTACTTGAAGTAAGGGAGTTTTAGTAATTATTTTTTTCATTTTAACTTATTTTCAATCATCTGTAAAAATTCAAAAGTAATACATTCGAGTGAGGTCGTTGCCAGTGTTGCTGGACTGGCTCCTGTGCAGGTGGCACATAAAAAACAACATTTGAGTGTGGCCGTTGCCAGTTCAGCCTGAATAGCCCTCGTGCTGGTGGCACATAAAAGCACCCACTACACTCTTGGAGTGGGTGGCGTTAGGAAGGGCATCCAGCTGTAGAAACTCTGCCAGATCAGATTGGAGCCTGGTGCAGCCATCTGGTCTGGTTTGCCAGTCCTCAGTCAAATCGTCCAACCCATGCTAGTATGGAAAGCGGACGCTAAACGATGATGATGATTCAGAAATTTAAGTACTCTGGGACTTAATGGGTTAAACCAGCCTTCTCTGGCCCAAATATTCTTCTTGTTTTATGTTCAAATAAGTAAATATGACATTTGATAGAGGAATCTGAATGCTAAAGGATTAAGAGAACAATCAAGCTATGGCATTGTTTGAAATTGAACATGTTCCTTGGTGGCTGACAATATGTTCATCTCTGATCAAGAGCAGGATTAGTTAGGGAACATAACAGCCATGTATTCAGAGGGATTCTTTGGGGTTTGAATAAATGTAACAAAAGCAAAGTTGGAAGGAAATATTAGCCATTTTACAAAGTTTCTAGGGGTAAGCAAATAGGAAGCAATAATTGCTACCCAAGGACAAAAATCGTATTGCACGGTGCTATATTTTACTTGTTACAGTCATTTGACTGTGGCCATGCTGGGGCATAGCCTTGAAGAAATTTTAGTTGAACAAATCAACCTTACTACTTTTTTTTTTGTTAAGCCTGTTATTTATTCTGTAAGAGGTAAAATGGTTGGCACTGGAAGGGTGCTACACAGTTCCTTACATAAATGTTAGAGGAAAAATATTGGAACAAGAAACATCCGAACAAAAAACAATCCTTTTATTTTGTATGTACAAGATTTACACCTTGGGACAATCAGTAGCCAGGTCTGGTGTGGAAGCAGCAAAGTCGGAGTTATTCATACTTTGTGAAGGCATTCTTCACAGAAATCCAGCTACACAGAGCTGGTCAAATACCAAGCTGGTCAAATACCAAGCTGGTCAAATACCGGGCTGGTCAAACACCGAGCTGGTCTAATACCGGTCAGCAGCAGAGGCGAACAGAGAGCTGCTGAAGACATGTTTGCATAGTTCA